>NW_017731954.1:954372-956003 GCF_001890085.2 Hipposideros armiger
CCCCCTCAAAATACTCTCCCTCATTTCAAACACACTTATCCCACTGTTCTTGCCACTTTCTGAAGCAGCTCTGGAAGTCCTCTTTTTTGAGTATCTTTAGTCATGCTGTCATGGCTGCCTCGATGTCTGCAATCATTTTGACTTTGGGGAAAAGCCAGAAGTTGCACAGTGCCAGATCCAGTGAATTAGGTGGATGAGGACATACTGTAATGTTTTTATTGGACAGAAATTGTCATACCAGAAGCGATGTGTGACACAGAGCCTTTCCATTGTGATCACAAAATATGGCGAATGCCGCTGCCGAGTGCCATCCAACGAAAAGGCAGGGATCTTCAATACGGGAAGCAGTGCACTGAACCTTAACAACAGTGTGTGACAAGTTTCAGCTTGTTCAGTGTAGTCAGTCGGGTGTGAGCTAGGGTTGAGAGAAGGTGTGTTTTAAAGTGTGCTGTCAATCATCCTCCATCATGACAATGCTCCTTATCACACATTGCTTCTGGTATACAGCAATTTCTGTCAAATAAAAACATTATAGTGTGTCCTCATCCACCTTAGTCACCAGATATGGCAAGTGGCGACTTCTGGCTCTTTCCCAAAGACAAAATGATTCAGGATATCAAAGCAGCCACGACAGTGCATCTAAAGACACCCATGAAAGAGGACTTCCAGAAGTGCTTCAGAAAGTGGCAAAGAATGATGGGATAAGAAAGGGGGAGTATTTTGAGGAGTATTGTATGTTTTACTGTAATACATTTTGTGTATTTAAACATTCACCATATTATTTGATCACACCTCATGTGTTCTATTGGTAGATGTGAACATTTTCAGAGGATTTTTTCCAATGATTGGCATCTGATGAACAAATCTGTGTCTCCAACTATGCTTGAAGTACTGTCCTTTAACTAATAGTCCTTTAAAATAGTAAGTGTCAATATTAGTTGTAACGAGATCACATAATTCATTTTTATAACTTAGACCAGTATCCCCAAATAGGAGTATAACAGAGTCACTGAGGGAGAGGGAGAGCAGTGTAAGATATTATATTTACTAAAGGGGGCATAAGTTAAAAATGGTTGAGCGACTCTGTCATAAAGAAAATGATTTGGACACCTCTGGAGATCTTTCATCAAGTGGAAAAAAGAAAGTTCACAAACGTTAATTGATTAAAAAATAAACTAAATCTAAAAAAGGTGAATTTTAATGACTATTTTTCAAAGAATGATTAATTTTTTAATTATGAATTCTAAAACTAAAAGTATGGATGGTATAATATGGAGAATACTAGACTAAAATCAAGAGAGAGCTGAGTTCAAGTTCCAGCTTTGTTATTAATTGATGGGGTCCTTCATTGTGGTGGATTCCAGTTTTCATTTGTGAAACTTAAGGGGTTAGCCTAGTTGATTGCTAACTGCCTTAAAGTTGCACTGCTCTATAACTCTACTAAATTTTTATGTCATTTTTATAAAAGCATTTTATAGCCTCCATATCAAAAAATTACATAGCACATAAAGAATGATAGCTACAATTCTTTCTAACTAGAGCATAAGTCTCTGACTCCACATCCCAGACTAGGTCATGCATCTTGATGAATCTATATACCAGAATCACTCGCAGAGCATCATTAGCCTGGA
>NW_017731954.1:960500-970755 GCF_001890085.2 Hipposideros armiger
TATATCTTACATTCTTTACTCTTCATAATCTTAAAGTTTTTTAATGCTGTTCTTTATTTCATGTGCTGTAAGAGATAGTTTAAAATATACTGCTTGTTATGTATAAAACAGGGCTGCTAGGCCTTACCAAACTCAATGCTATTCAAATAACAGCACCGTGTTACCTCTCCTCCAAATATAAGGAAAAATATTGTATAATAGACCAGGTGAGGAGGGAGTACAATTTGTATACTGCTTGCCTGATGAGTATAACTTGCTTAAGTTCTAACCATGGAATCTAGATTCTTAACATGTAAAACTATTTATTTTGTCATTTAAAGTGTATTTATTTTCAGCAGATTTTAAATGTCTTTGCTGTACTTCAGAACATTTCTGATTAACATAAAATTGTGTTTCAATGTACCTAGTGCTTAAAAATTCTTAGCCTTCCCCAAAAGCTGCAACAAACGTTTAATGACTGATTGAGTCCTACAGGGGTGTTTGGTGTGATACATGTTGAGTTAGTCATAAAAACTATGACTTGAGTGATAAGCTAAGAGAGAGACATAAGCATATGAGTGATGTATGAATTACAGGTGAACTGTATAATATAAATAAATACAACCAAATGTAACATGGAACACAAAGTAGTATAAATTAGTAAAAGTAAATGGGACAGAATAAAAAAATTACCCAAACAGAAATGAGGATATTCAGCTTTATAGATTAGAGATTTGGGATAAGACCTCTCATTAGTAACCCTGCTCTCCTGTTAATATAAAAAATAAAGAAAACTGGTGCTCAGATCTGTCTATTGCAGAGTTGGCTGATTTCCATGACACTAGGTTTGTGGATAAAACATCCAGGAGAACATAGGTCCCTCCTGCATCCCAATGCTCCCCCAACCACAGGCGAATGTTTGATTACCCTCTTCATTGTCTGTCCTGTCACTAGACCCAAATATTCTAGTAACTGCACCAGAAATACTGTAATATGATGAAAAGGAATCAAGACACCCAGATTCTGAGCAGAATTAAACACAAACCTAAGGAATGACAGTGGAAATTTTTAACTTCTTTGTGCTTTAATGTCTTGCTCTATTATATGGCAATAAACAATAACTACTAAATGTGTAATTCTAAAGCATTAATGAACTAAATATAATATGAGTGGAAGCAATTCAATCATATAAAATATTTCTATTTTCATTATCCTTTAAAGTCATTTGAAAGATTGGTTTACTCAACTTTGTAAATTATGCCAACTTTCTAAGTCCAAAGAAAACTCTCTCAAGTTTTAACTGATGCTGTTAAGAGAATAATGTAATCATAATCTCTACATGTGCTAAAGTAATAATTTAGATGTTTATGAAATTACTCAGCAGCATGATAACTAGATAGACAAAATAAGTTCAACACTATTTAACAAACTAATTTATATGCATAAACATACACATACTTTACAAACAAGATCATCATCACAAATATCTATTAAACATGCTGCAAGTTGCTCTATGTTAGAGGAAAGCAAAGTTTAGAAAAGGCACAGCCTTATTATCAAAGAGCTCATAGAAGAAGCAGAGTTTAACTCGGGAGTTTTCTACAAGTTAAAGATGAAGTTTTAAAATTACAAGCAATACATGCTGAACTATGCTATAGATAGGGGATTCCTTTGATAGACCAAAGTTGACTTGATATCAAGAACAAAAGGGGCAACCGATAGGCCTAATCTACTCCAGTCAAGATAGTACTGGAACTTCTAGTCAAAGATACGTATGACTATATATATCCATACACACATTTGTATTCAGAACAGTAATCATTGGACTCATAGTGGACACCATTCAAGTTTTAATATTGCTTTGGGGAAAAAGCCTGAGAAGAACTAAACCACGAAATTGTCTAAAGGCCTGTAAAGTTTCCTAATGAGTTATAAAAATGGAAAAAATCTCTCTCCTTCAAAACCACAAATACATTTTCTGCACTTCTATAAGTTAAAAATGACCAACATAATTCAAACCACATTTTGCAAAAAGCAATTGCCTCTGGAGGAGGCCTTTTGTGCTGAGTTTCAGTCCAACCTGAATTTTTACATCTGATTTATATACCACTCAAAATGGAGTGCATAAAGGAAATCCTGACAGATCCTTAGAACAGCATGTGCCATAATAGAATATTTATACAGCTTTTCCATGATATAATTTATATGCAATGGAGTTTCACATATTCCCAAAACTCACACAAGAGAGCATTATCAAATTTCTAAATGAATATTGCAGTTGGACTTCATTGTGAAGAATTTGGTTAGGGAAAAATAACATACCTTATTAGTGTTATTTTACAAAATGTGTACTTGGCTAACATAAAAATGAACTAATACTTATTTTACAAAAAATTACAGCTTCTAAAATATCCTCCTCCCTCTAAAGAGTTACAGAATCTAAACGGGCTTTTGATGAACATTTTCATACTTCCTGTGTAACTTAATTTGGAGGTCAGTTCTTTCAGAAGATAAATACAGAAGAGAAATGTATGTGAATTTTTGTTTCATACATGCAAGTAGATTAAAATAGTGTATAATATGTCAGAGTTAAAATGGAAATAAAGTTGTCTTAAAGTAGAGTAACATCTAACTTAATTCTTCTTAATACCAAAGTTAATTTGCTATCGGATTCCTGGAGATTGTTTGTTCTGAAAGTGTCAGTAATACCTCCTAATAAGGACGGATGAGCTGTGAAGACACATGCAGTAAAGCAGGATTTCAGTTATGCCAATGTCCCTAGGCACTGTGTCTTTTTCTATGGAGATTTTTTTTCAAGTCAGAGATCGTTGATATGGTAGTGTGTTTTCTTTGATGCTTGTTAATCTATCTACTTTGAACAAAAAGAAATATCTAGAGAGAGAGGAAAAGAGTTTGTCACTCATAGGCATGTGACTGAGTGACCCAGAGGTATTTAATTGCACCAATAAGGAATGATCACGAGATACTTGATAAGGGCCATCACATATATGGCATCGGGGTATGTGCTGGCAAACTAAGCAGGTTTCTGATCTGTATCCTATGGGCTTTATTTCAAGAGAAATGACCCAAATGAAATGACATTGATATAATTTACATTAAATGTATGTAGATAAAGAAGCTAAAAGTAGCATGCTGAAGCACAATAACTTTAAGGTTAAAATTATGGGTTTCAGAGTTAAACATATCTGGATCTGAGTCTAAGCTTCGTACGTGCTAGCTGTATGGCCTTGAGCAAGTTAAACTTTGTTTCCTCACCTGTTAATTGGTAATAATAATAGTACTATCTCATGGGGATTGTTTGAGATTTACATGAGATAATGCATATAAATTTTTAACAGTGTCTGGCATGTAGTAAGTTATCAGTAAATGTTAACTGTTGTAAAACACAACACTAAATCTAGCTTTATTTAAGTGGCTCTGAAAAACCCTAGAAAGGCTCAACCTGCCCCCAAATTCCTCTCCTCTTTTCTTTCAGCATTCCTAAATTTTCAGGTTTGGAGAGCCATTTCTTTGTCTTTTGCAGGATTTTAATAAATAAGTAAAACCAACTGAATTGCAAATTTTCTGAGATGTGTGTTCTAATCTGGAACACCTTAAAGTTGGATGAGATCTTAATGACTATTAAAATTTCCATATTTAATAGATGAAAAAATGGAGGTCCATGTCAGAAACAGTAAAAAGGGCATCCATTTTGCCGTTGAACAGACGTGCAATAGTCCCAGGAAATATATACTTAGTAGCTACATGGCCATGCATATTACTTTATTTTTCAAAGCCTCAGTTTACTCATCTGTAAAAGGGGTAATGATACATGACTGATGCTGTGATGGTTAAGTTAAAGTAAATGGGATTATATTTTAAAGTTTTCAGTACAGTGTTAGGCATATAAGTAGTCATCAAAGCCAACTATAATTGTCATCGTCATCATCAAATCTTGTTGCGCTAATTTCCCAATTCTTGAACTTGTGTTACTTCCCAGACATCACAGCCATCCTTGTTCAGGTTCTAAAACTCATTTCACAAGTGTTTACCAGGGGCCTGTGTGTCAGGTGCTGTGCTGTTAGGCACCAGTGTCCCCTGGGAAACAGAGCTCGAAACATGACCCTGTGAAGACAACGAGAGGCTCTGAGGAAAATGGCCTCACAGGGGCTGAGAGCAGAGTGGGGAGTGCGAACACCACAACCTGCTCAGGCTCCTAGGGTACACAAGGGAAGCAGTGGATAAAAAGGAAATAAGGGCCGATTTCATTCAGGTTTTCTAGAATATGTGATCTATAACTGATCTTGTGTATTGGGTAGGGGAATGAGCTTTTCAGCATCTTTTCTACCCCAACCAGCAGCTAAATGTACGTTCCCAACCATTGGGCCCACAGACTGACTTCATCTGGTTTTGTATTTTATTAAGTGAAACAAATTTATTATTTTAAGTAAAGACATGGCATGGTATAGGTGTTGCATGGTATTTATAACTTGGCCAGGTGAATGCAGATAAATTCCTGAAAGATTTTAATGCTGAAGGAAAAAAATGGATGAATGGTCAATTTCAGTACCTGAGGACTAGAATTAGGGAAAGAGAGAAATACCTTCTAAGACGTAGTTTTAAGATTACACAGAGCTTATCTTTCAGGGTGGCAAACTCGTTAACATGTGGCCAAGAAAAGCACTGGAAAATGGGGCATAAGGTATGGCTCTGCTATGTGTTCCAGTCAGAGCCACTGACTGGGTAGTGAGAGTCCTTAATTTACACTTACAGTATAATCTGGGATCCTGGAAATAGTCCAAAGAGGTGTAAATAGCCCCATGAGGCCTTTACGACTTAATGTATTCCATAGCTAACTTGTTTTGAGTCCACACTAATTGTGGAAGCTGTGTCTGTTTAAGGGAGGGACCTCTGGCAAGGCCATATGGAAATATAAAACACAGCTGCACAGGACCCCTCAAGAAGACTTCAGAAGCTGCCAGCTGGTTGACAGCAAAGAGCTAAATAGCTTAGGGTTTCCTTGGAGACCTACCAGGGCTCCATGGCTTCCTGGTTTTGTGAAAATCCATACCGTTCANCAAATGTTACCTTCTCTACCTAAATCATGTTTCCTTCCTCAGAACTCCCAGCACTTCCACTTCACCCTTTTTCAGTTTACATTTTACACAATCAGTTCCTGATAGATGGGAGCTATTATAATCAGTCTCAGGATGTTTCCAGTTCTAGGAATCTTATTTTCTCCTGTGGCAGTTGCCTGCTCCAATGGGCTGGGTTAGTTCCAACTACATATTTAGTATTCTGATACTACTGTTATTTTCTTTTAAAATAAAAGGCTGAAGTTTTTATTTTTTAATATCAACTGGTTAAAATAATATTTTTATTCTTAAGTTTCAGATTTTCTAACACAGCAAAAAATGATTTAAAATGTCTCTTTGGAACTCAGCTCAAAAACACATTAAAACCTGAGAGCTAAATCTGAAACATACTGGTGCGAGTAACATGGATGCTATCATATTAAAGGCCTTTGGAGGCAAGCTAGCATAGTTTACATGCCACCAGACCTATTTATAGAGCTGACTCCTTCTTGCAATGTCAACAGTAACATTATACTTATTTTAGCCTCCGTATCTCAAATATCAGCCTCTACTAGTTGTACAGTTCTCCTTTATTTGATATCAGAGAGCCCAATGGAGCCTTCTGAAGAACCTAGTCAGATTAACAAAGATAACTTTTTAGAAGTTCCTCATTTATTTGATTCTCCTTCTGAAGATGAAGAAGTTAAAGCTAACTTCAAGCCTGGCTTCTCCCCTCAGCCTAGGCGACGGGGTTCTGATTCTTCGGAAGACATGTACCTGGACACTCCATCGTCAGGTGTGAGGAGAGTTTCCTTTGCTGACACCTTTGGATTCAATCTTGTATCTGTCAAAGAATTTGATTGCTGGGATTTACCAGGTACTTCAAACAATTTTGACTTAAGGAAGGACGTTTTCTACCCAGAAGATTATGTTTTATCTCCACTATTTGACTTACCTTCTTCAAAAGAAGATCTTATGCAACAACTTCAAACACAGAAAGCGATACTGGAGTCAGCCAAGTGTCTTCCCGGCTCTACATGTATGAAGGGCATTATTCGAGTTTTAAATATTTCTTTCGAGAAGTTAGTATATGTGAGAATGTCCTTAGATGACTGGCAGACACATTATGACATTTTAGCAGAATATGTCCCGAATTCTTGTGATGGTGAAACTGACCAATTCTCCTTTAAGATTTCATTGGTTCCTCCTTATCAAAAAGATGGCAGTAAAGTTGAGTTTTGTATACGTTATGAAACTTCTGTTGGTACATTTTGGTCAAACAATAATGGCACAAATTATATATTACTTTGTCAAAAGAAAGAACAAGAGCTGAAGTCTGAAAAACCTCGGGAAGAAGTTCCTAATAGNAAAGGTCAGGTAATAGAAACTCAGTTGACATTGAGATGGAATCTGCATGAAGAAAGAGGAACACATACATATTTTAAATCACGTATGCTTAAATATAGTGCATAAGCACATGAAGATAAGTAAATGCTAAACTTTTCATCTCTGATGTCTTTTGTTTGCTCCACCAAAGCTACTTAGCACTCTGGTGACCCTTCCCCACCCTCCTCTCTGCTTCAATGAATTGTAACAGTCCCCATAACTTCTGGACAATGGTGGCCCAAGCAGGACATTAGAGGAAAGGAGAGTGAATTCAGTGTACCATATGTCCCCATGTATAAGATGCACCCTTTTTTGAAAAATTTGGGGTCTAGAAACTGGGTGCGTCTTATACAGTGGTTGTAGATTTTTTTATTTGCATTTCCCGCTTTTTTTCACATTTGTTTTTGCGCTCATACAACCACGTATAAGACCCACCCAGTTTTTAGATCCCAACTTTTTTGAAAAAGGGTGCATGTTATATGTGGGGAAATACGGTATTTTGTCCCTGGAGCACTCCTGGCAAGGTCATCTTGAGCTGGCTGCATCCCTTGATCCCCTCCAGCTGGTAAGCAGTTTATGGCACTCTCTGCTTTCAAGTTCTCTGATAATTGCCCCCCTTCATCACCGCTTGAGAAATGGTAAGAGCTCTTAGGCACCTGGCCTCCAGTTTACTGCACTAGCCCATCTGGCTTTTCTGCATTTACACTTTATAAATAGACCGTTGTAAATAAGCCCTCCTGGAGTTACCTTATTTTGAGCATGCCATCAATTTCCTGTTTACTGGAGCCCTGGTTGATACTGTCTTTTATATTAAAGGTAACTTTGAGAATCTTTGAATAATAATAAAAAAAAAGTAATGTGTGCACACTTGAGCTGCCGTTTATAAAACAAAACAAAACAAGAGCAAAAATCCCCTAACTCTGCTATAAAACGGTATACCTAAGCACTTGAGAAAGAGTGTGGTAAAAGCTGTGTTAAAATCGAGGTTAAAATGGAAAATGGGATGTTGGTTTGATCTGTGATATGGAACAGAAGTAAGGTGATGTGAATTTTGACTAAATATGAACACCAGTCACAAGGCTGGTAGTGTTTCTTTACATGCCCCAGAGACGCTTGAACTGTGATACTGCATTCTTCTGGGGGCAGCTCATTAACAGAATAATATAGGCAAGCTAGAAGGAGTTCATAGAGGACTAACAAAATGATAAAAAGCACTGAGGATTGACAAGTGAGAAGAGATTAAAAAGATGAAATCACTCTGCTTTAGCTAAGTGGTGACTTAGAGGGAACATGTCAGCCATGTACAATTACATGAAGGTTAGAAACGCCAAAAGATAGGCAGCGATTACCACAAATCAAGGGAGTCATGCTCTGTGCAAAGGACATATTAAGGAGGGGAAAGTTTAGCTCAAATAACAGGATGGTTTTCTAATGTAGAGCTACTTTATGTCTTGTAAAGCTAAGTGTTACATACTATAAAGCCTTTGAAAAAGACAAAAATGAAACAAATTACAAATCATTACTTAAAGTTATACATGTGGATTCTCTATAATCTGTCTACCTATCTATCAATCATCTGTCTTTTTCTATCACCTATCTATTGGTGTGTCTTAGAAAATCAGTCTTTCACAAGCACATATAGANTTTGCCGTTGAACAGACGTGCAATAGTCCCAGGAAATATATACTTAGTAGCTACATGGCCATGCATATTACTTTATTTTTCAAAGCCTCAGTTTACTCATCTGTAAAAGGGGTAATGATACATGACTGATGCTGTGATGGTTAAGTTAAAGTAAATGGGATTATATTTTAAAGTTTTCAGTACAGTGTTAGGCATATAAGTAGTCATCAAAGCCAACTATAATTGTCATCGTCATCATCAAATCTTGTTGCGCTAATTTCCCAATTCTTGAACTTGTGTTACTTCCCAGACATCACAGCTATCCTTGTTCAGGTTCTAAAACTCGTTTCACAAGTGTTTACCAGGGGCCTGTGTGTCAGGTGCTGTGCTGTTAGGCACCAGTGTCCCCTGGGAAACAGAGCTCGAAACATGACCCTGTGAAGACAACGAGAGGCTCTGAGGAAAATGGCCTCACAGGGGCTGAGAGCAGAGTGGGGAGTGCGAACACCACAACCTGCTCAGGCTCCTAGGGTACACAAGGGAAGCAGTGGATAAAAAGGAAATAAGGGCCGATTTCATTCAGGTTTTCTAGAATATGTGATCTATAACTGATCTTGTGTATTGGGTAGGGGAATGAGCTTTTCAGCATCTTTTCTACCCCAACCAGCAGCTAAATGTACGTTCCCAACCATTGGGCCCACAGACTGACTTCATCTGGTTTTGTATTTTATTAAGTGAAACAAATTTATTATTTTAAGTAAAGACATGGCATGGTATAGGTGTTGCATGGTATTTATAACTTGGCCAGGTGAATGCAGATAAATTCCTGAAAGATTTTAATGCTGAAGGAAAAAAATGGATGAATGGTCAATTTCAGTACCTGAGGACTAGAATTAGGGAAAGAGAGAAATACCTTCTAAGACGTAGTTTTAAGATTACACAGAGCTTATCTTTCAGGGTGGCAAACTCGTTAACATGTGGCCAAGAAAAGCACTGGAAAATGGGGCATAAGGTATGGCTCTGCTATGTGTTCCAGTCAGAGCCACTGACTGGGTAGTGAGAGTCCTTAATTTACACTTACAGTATAATCTGGGATCCTGGAAATAGTCCAAAGAGGTGTAAATAGCCCCATGAGGCCTTTACGACTTAATGTATTCCATAGCTAACTTGTTTTGAGTCCACACTAATTGTGGAAGCCGTGTCTGTTTAAGGGAGGGACCTCTGGCAAGGCCATATGGAAATATAAAACACAGCTGCACAGGACCCCTCAAGAAGACTTCAGAAGCTGCCAGCTGGTTGACAGCAAAGAGCTAAATAGCTTAGGGTTTCCTTGGAGACCTACCAGGGCTCCATGGCTTCCTGGTTTTGTGAAAATCCATACCGTTCAGCCTAGACTTTTCTTGGAGTAGTTCTGAAACTTTTCTGAGAAAAGAAGAGGGTTTCTCTCAAGCTCTAGCTGAAGGGAATCAGTATGGACACCATGCCTCACCTGAATCCTCTGGGATCCCCTAAGCCCAACTTCCCCACTGCAGCCCATCTGCAGCCTGTAAACTATGGAGCAGGGTGCAAGAGCTCTGAGCCCACAAAGCTCTGGGCAAAAAAAAGTGATTGTGGAGTGGGACGTTTTCCATCTTCTTCCAGTTCTGCTGACTGTGACTCTTGTTCCTGTTCCAAGTTTTTACCCCAACACCCAACAGGAATAACATAAGAAAAGCGACCTCAGAGCACACACCCAAGTGTCCAGTGCCCTGTCAGATTTCAAAGATCCTCTCTAGTGAAGTGAAGGTGTCTTCAAAGTGACACCTCACTTTGAAACTTCTTGGGGGAAAAAAAAAATATATATATATATATATATATATATATATACACATATCTGTAGATATAGATATAGATTATATAGATACATATATACACATATATGCATATATGCATGTGTATATATGTGTGTTCATATGTGTATGCTCACTCACATGTAACACACATACATAAAATTCCCTCTTTAAATGCAGACACCTCTAGGGTGTCAGGGGTTATCTCTGTCTTACACTGATAAATATCAGTTGCACGAATATGCTTTATGGATTGAGACAATAGAAATGGATAATTTCAGAGCAGAGACCAGTATGAGGCTGGAGGCCGACTGCAGTGCATATTTGTGGTAAGGGCTCTGTAGAAGCGTGAGGACTCTGAAG
>NW_017731954.1:973480-975104 GCF_001890085.2 Hipposideros armiger
TATTGCATTTCTGCCATTCCTTTGTTTTAAGCCATTCTCTGTACCCCACCACTATATAAAAAAGAAAAAGCTTCTCAGAACATATCTCACAAATCTTTGCACATTTGTATCCTGCTTTTCCAATAGCTTTCCTTGGTAACTGGCATGGTCCTTTTATTATCTATTCTATAAATAATAACTGGTTTTGAAACTTAATCACACTGCCCTGCTGTTTAAAGATTTTATGATAAATAGCTAAATTGGACTGTTCTACTTCATTGTTTAGTGAGAGATTAATTGTATATTAAACAAACTTGTCTTAGGAGATTTTACTATTCTCTCCCCCTCAAGTTACTCTGAAAATGGTCTGTCTGTGTAATACATCAGTGCTATTCAAAGCACAACTAGAAATGGAATTCTAACATTATAAGACAATGACTGTCCTATATTCAGTTGTGAATTTGAATTTTACTAACTCCTTTTGAAATTGCGGTATTCTAAAAGATAAAAATATACCCCCAACTTATATTTATAAAGCATGCCAAACAGTAGATGCTTTTCCTAATTATGTGAAAAAGGTTTTATAGCCCATTTAACACTGATGGTATTCTGATTTGTTTAACAGAATAAAGCCATGATACAAATCTAATGGTTCTAAATCTATAAGAAAAATTCCAAGCCGATTTTCATTCTTAAAAATTACTGTGGATGTCTTCACACAATTACAAGTCACATATAATTGCTCAGGTAAATTTCAGCTTCATAAGCCATATGTAAAATAAAGCTCTGCAAAATGCTCATATTTTGCTAATATCTTTTTCTGAGAATTAATGTTTATAAATAATTTCATAATATATTGTTACAACTTAAATTTTCTGAGTATTTACCAATAGAAAAATTGCACAGATTTTAAAAATCAGGTGCAGCAGAAAAAGAATATAATCTTCACATATAATCTTAATTAGGTGTATAAAACTGTTGCATTTATTGTAAATAAAGTTTTAATCATTGTTTCCGATGGTTTCTGAACAATTTTCACTAAATTGTATTGTTGTAGAAAAGACCATCTAATTCTACCTTTTGCTTTCAGGCAGAATTATTCTAAAAATTACTCAAGCCAAATGGCTATAAATTCTCTTCTTACTCATATCCTGGAAAGATTGTAGGAAACTCTATGTCTTTTATGTAGCCATTCGTGTTGTTCTATGTCTTTCACCTTGTCGTTTGTTTACTCTGATCCTCACTTGAATGAAATGTTAGGGTTCCTTTCCATATACTTTAAAGTTAAGCAGAATTACATTGTTTCTGTCACTGATTTCTATTTTCTATGTCAAATAATCCCAATAACTTTAGATTTTTCCCCTGAGGTCCTCACTAGTAAACTAATACAATAGTCTGTAGTATTTAATGCAAAATTCAGAGAAGAAAAAACTAATTACCAACTGACTTCTCTTAAGGGATGAATTATATCGCTATTATAAGGACTGTGCTTTTCCTGCAATGATGTGTCAAGAGGCAGTGCAGTAGGTTAATAGCAGGCTAGCTAAGGGGCTCGCTCCATCTTTAGCTTTAGGTCTGAATATTGGAGGTATTAATATTGTTACTCTACCTCCTATGTGAGTCAGAGAAGGGAAGGAGACTCTTA
>NW_017731954.1:977079-979302 GCF_001890085.2 Hipposideros armiger
TCTTCTCACCAGGGCCAGCACCACCAGGGCCAGCACCAGGGCCAGTAGTCCTGTTAGTGCTGCTGCTCTGGTGGTGCTCAAGGATTCTGACACCAGTGGATCTGCACCTGGCTGTTGTCCTATTTGCTTTCTTTACCTTCCTGATTCCCCTTGACTTGCATTTTGCCTCTACCAGATTCCTCCTGTGGGCCTAAACACTATTAAGTTGTATACACGGTCATCTCTGTCTTCAGATTGCAGTCTTGGTTTTCCCCTACGTGAACCAAACAACAAAAACAAATAAAGGGAAGCAATGCGATGCATCTAAATGTTTAACCTTAAAACCTAAAAAAAAGGTAGTGTGATCAATCTGTTGCAATCTATTGAGTACTATTTAAAAACACTTTATTTTGATATAATTTTAGATTTAAAGAAAATAACAGGAAGAATATGAAGACTTCCCATATTCCTGTATTCAAATGTTTTAAAATTATATAACAGAGGGAGCCAGTTGCATTGATGCATGTAGGCAAAAGCTTTTACTTTTGAAAACGTTAAGAAGTTTAAGATACCAGTTTGCAGCCTATTTTGCACAATATAAAATACATTTTAAAGGTTTTCTGAAAATATTAACAAACTCAAATGGAAATAGCGCTAACATCAGATGTAGAATGCTTTTAAAACTTTAAAAATTATGTTAGTTTTTTATGATAATAAGATTTGGAAAACAAATTATACTTTAAGAAATTAACAAAATAATTATATATTTCACATGCTAAAAATAATAATGTATTCTATAATGATTCATTAATTCATTTTTTAAAATATTTTTTTAATTTTTCAATTACAGATGATGTAATATTATATTAGTTTCAGGTATACAACATAGTGATTAGACATTTATATAAGTTACAGAGTGATCACCCCAATCAATCTAGTACCCATCTGACATCATACATAGTTATTACAATATTATTGACTAAAGTCCTTATGTTAGACTTTACATCCCCATGACAATTTTGTAATTACCAATTTCTACTTGTTCCCCTCACCTTTTTCACCCACTGCTCTCCACCACTCTCCCATCTGGCAAACATCAAAATGTTCTCTGTATCTATGAGTTTGTTTCTGTTTTGTTTGTTTGTTTTGTTCTTTTAGATTCCACATATAAGCAAAACTACATTGCATCTGTCTTTCTCTGTCTGATATTTCACTCAGCACAATACCCTCAAGGTCTATCCATGCTGCCGCAGATGGCAAGATTTCATTCTTTCTTATGGCTGAGTAATATTCCATTGCCTATATGTACCTCCTTCTTTTATCCATTCATCCATTGATGGACACTCAGGTTGCCTCCATGTCTTGGTTATTGTAAATAATGCTGCAATGAACATATGGATGCACAGGTCCCTTTGAAGTAGTGTTTTGGGTTTCTTCAGATAAATACCCACAAGTGGGAATCCTGGGTCCTTCTTTGTCCTTGTTATAACCTTTGTTTAAAGTTTATTTTGTCTGGTATAAGCATTGCTAGCCCAGCATTCTTGTTTGTTTGTTCCAATTTTCATGAAATAGCTTCTTCCATCCCATTACATCCATCCCTTTCAGTCTGTGTGTGTCTTTCGATCTGAAGTGAGTCTTTTGTAAGAAGCATATGTAATGGTCTTGTTTTCTTATCCATTCAGCCACTCTATCTTTTAACTGGAGCATTTAATCCATTTACATCAAAAGTAATTATTGATAGATATGTAGTTATTGCCATTTTATTATTCATATTTTTTATCTTTTTTTTTTCTTTTTCTTCTTAAAGAAATCATTCTAACATGTTTTTGTAATACTGGTTTGGTAGTGATGAACTCCTTTAGCTTTTACTTGTCTAGGAAGCTTTTTATCTGTCCTTGGATTTTAAATGATAGCTTTGCTGGGTAGAGTAATCTTGACTGTAGGTCCTTGCTTTTTATGACTTTTAATATTTCCTGCCTGTCCCGTCTGGCCTGCAAAGTTTCTGTTGAGAAATCAACTGATAGTCTTATGGGAGCTCCCTTGTAGGTAACTAAGTGCTTTTCTCTTGCTGCTTTTAAGATTCTCTCTTTGTTGTTAACCTTTGGCATTTTAATTATGATGTGTCTTGGTGTGGGCCATTTTGGTTCATATTGTTGGGGATTCTCTGCACTTCTTGGGCTTGTACATCTGTTTTCTTCACTAGATTAGGGAATTTTTTCATCACTATTCCTTCAAATAAGTTTT
>NW_017737064.1:0-1233 GCF_001890085.2 Hipposideros armiger
CAGACTCCCAGGTCCTTGGTCCTGGGTTGGAGGTCCTCATGGGCCCCTCCCAAGTTGCCCTGCCTTCCTGAACCCTTAAAGTCTTTAAACCGCCCCCTAGTTTCCTCCGGGAACCACTGAGGGATCCCTAAAGGCTTTCATGCCCACCCCACCCATATCCCTGGCCCCCAGCCTCCCAGCAGTCCGGCCTCCACCCTCCACCCCTCTTGCCTACAGGCCTGGGATCATGGGAAGGGGTGGACCTGACCACAGAGCCCCTCCTCCCCTTGGCCCTGCCCAGAGAGGGAGGGATAAAGCACTGGAGCAGCCCTGCCTAATTCTAACTAGGGGCTGCAGCTGGGATGGACCCTGCAGGGCTGGATGGCAGCAGCCACCATGGTGGGGACAGCAGCCCCCACTCCCAGCGGCCATTCAGGTAGGGATCTCACGGAACACAAGGGAGGTGGGAGAAAATTCTTCGGGGTTTGACCTGGCCATTGAAAGCTCAGTCTGTAAGAACTGGGGGTGCTTTTATAGAAGGAGGGACTTCCTTGCCCCTCTACCCCAACACTGAAAGGGTCTAGAGATCATCTCCCAGCCCCTGGTTGTCCGGAGGAGGAACCTGAGACCAGCGGGGGTAAGAGGCACAGGAGGCTGCACAGCTGGGCTCAGGGTCTGACCCTTGAGGGCAGGGAGGGTCCCACCTGCTTTCTTTCTCTTCCATCCAACAAAGGTTTGTCTGCCCGTCTGCTGGTGGCTTCTGGTTTCCTGGTCACCTCTGTAGCCCCAGCGCTTAGCAGGGTGCCAGGTGTTCATAAATATTTGAATGAAACCCGTAAGGTTGAACATTACAAAGTCATTCTTTGGGGGATGCTAGCTCACTGGGCCTTCATCAGGTTTTTATACCTTAGCACACATTCCTTTTGCCCACAGCTAGATGAGATCAGCTCTCCAGAGAGAATTGATGTTTAGGTTAACTGCAGGGTTAGGGTCTCAGCGTGAAGTGGTTTTTCCACTTCCTTTTAGTGGAAGAAAGGCAGCCAGGTAGCTAGAGGGAGACAAACGAAGAAGGTGAACTTTCGCTAAAGGAGATATGTCAGTTGTTTCTTCCTGAGCTTTGTGCAGGGCCTGCATGGTGGCAGCCTAGATCAAGTCGGGGCTCTCAAGTTTTAAAACCCCTGGTCAGGGGCTCATTTGTTAGTCTCCACCTTTCCCCCTACGGTTCCCAGCCCTACCCTCTTCAGTCCCTGCCCT
>NW_017737065.1:0-1215 GCF_001890085.2 Hipposideros armiger
CAGTTTGGTCTTCCATCTTCAGCTTGTTGTAAAATCTCCAAAACTCAACCAAATCGCTCAATTTTGTTTTTACAACAAAGCTAGAACTGTCAGCTGTCAAATGACATAGCAATAACATAGATACGAATGACTCTAGTACTTGCAAAAATGAACTAGTACCTTCTGTTGCAAACATGTGTCCTGACTTTTCCAATAACCCAATATTTTTCTTCTCCTTGAGAACCAATAGGACACAGACCCCATCAATTTCCTTCAAAGCAGGGGATGCATATCACCCTTGGGCTTTGAGGGTTGACTTACAAGGAAAATGGTGGGAAAATTAGCTAGGCACGAAAACATAGGTAAAGAAAGTCCTACCAGAAAATTATCACTGCAAAGAGCTATTTCGCATGAGAAGCTCTGTGTGTGTTGTGGACATTGAAACAAGAAGCTGCTACAGGAGGAGCCGTCCTGTGGGTGTGCGTCCATGGTCATGATACAGGAACCCACCATCCTTCAGAATTAGCATCATCCTACGCTCCTCACGCTGCAGCTGAAGGGACAGGGCTGGACCAAGATGTAACTTTTTCTAACCTGATGGCCATTTAATGTTCACCTTCCTCTCCACTCCCCCATTCACTGAGACCCAACCAAAACCAAACAAGAAAGGTCCAAAGACAATTTTTATGGAGAAAAGGACCAGAGGCGAACACCACTGCCCCTTGCTGAAGGTTGGCTGTGCCAGCAGCACTCCACAGGTATCAGTGGACTTCGTCCTCACAACACGGTTAGGTAGGTCCTGCTGCTGACATCATCCCATCCTAAGCAGGAGGACACGGTTTCCCAAGGTGATAAAGCCAGTCAAGTTCAGCTGGATGAGGCCCAGAGTTGGGCTCCCAACCACTATATCAGGAGAGGCACACTAGAGACACTGCAGGGTGTGTGTGTGTGTGTGTGTGTGACCAATCCTCACACCCCGAACACACCCAGACCCCCAATAATTCAGAATCTTGGGGAGTGGCCCCCAGGCATCAGCATTTTGTGACTGTCCCACAGGCACTTCGGGCTTGTAGCCAAGGCTGGGAAGCATTGTTATCACCGTGGTGACAGCCCCCACGTGGCAGCTCACCGATCGGGGATGAGGTCAGGCATACTCCATTTCTGGTCTCACACTTGGGGTGTTTACAGTTTTTTACGCCGACTCACCACAGCACCAAAAGGGCACATCAGCCTTGG
>NW_017737066.1:0-1244 GCF_001890085.2 Hipposideros armiger
GTGAGTGTTCCCCAACCCTCAGCCCTAGAAGCCTCTGGTGCTGGTGACCCTTTCTCACCCTTAGAGGACCCAGTGTCCGTCTCCATGACACACTTGTTAGACCAGGCCAAGGCAATACTGCAGAGCCACATCACCTCCAAATGTGGGCAGATTCATGAGGACAAAATCCCTGTCCATGTTTATAGGTCTTGGGAGTGCATAATTCCTGGGAGTCTAGAAGTGGCTCCCTTCACCTGCATCCCAGAAAGCAAGCCCCTGGAACTACAGGCAACAACTGACCCTGACCTACAACAGAAAGTTATGCCCTGGATGCCAACAGCCCTTGATCAGCAGCAACAGGCCTCACCAGGTTCTGTCATTGAACATCCTAAGCTGTCCCGAATGCTGTCCGAGAAAGCCACTGAGAAACTGGAGACAACTTTACGGCACAAGTATCTGGCCTTCTTGTCAGGGCTGCCTGCTCTTTATTATGTGGCTCTCTCCAAGACCAAGGCCCCGGCCATCACTACCAAATCTATCATCGCAGAGGTGGTGCCAGAGCCTGTTGAAATCCTAGCAGAACCTCTGACTCAGATGATCCCATGTGAAGAACAGTGTCTAAGTCCTGAGCCATGCTTTCAAGGTGCGAGCGAGACTTGTGCAGACATTGCAGATGAGTTCCAGGCTGAAGTGCAGGTGGAGGGAATGATCGAGATGGAGCCTCTAGAAAGCCAGGCACAGCCTGCCTGCCCCTACTCACTCAAGAAACCCATCTTGGCAAAACTCAATTTCCATCTGAGAAAGAAGACCCTAGAGACGCAATGGGGGATACCCATAAAGGCAAGGGAGTCCAGGGAACAAATTCTAGCCATCCCAGAGAACACATCCACACAGGAGCCTCTTGGGAGTCTAAACAACCAAGGAGAAACATTGCTCCAGGAACTCCCCATCCCACCAGACATTCCTCATGCCCCAGATACACAATGGCTCCACCTTAAAGAACAGCTGGCCATTGAGTTAAAGGCAGCGCAGCAGACCCAGAAGCAGCCTAGTTCCGGAGCAGCACCCTATGGTTCTGCCCATTCGTCCTCCACTATCTCTCAGCCCCACGGGAACATGACAGAGGCCCAGGTGCTTTGTGTTCAGCTGGAGGCCGGTGTGAACAACCCCAGCCTGGAGGAGTCCTGGAGCCCTGAGCCCCAGAACCCTGGCAAGAACAAGGACTCAGTCCAAGTCCCCATGCTGGAAGTAAAGGGAGAGGACCC
>NW_017737067.1:0-1173 GCF_001890085.2 Hipposideros armiger
ACCAGAGGTGAAGTCCTGATGGGGCATCATTACTAAAATCAAAGACACATTGGATTGAACAGAACAAGTTTTCAATAATGTTATGACACCTGTGAAAGTAATCTTAGTTATAGCAACACAAGACTAGAGAAGGGTGGCATGCATATATTAGCCATTGGCGTTTCTCCAACAAATACAATTAGAAGAATTTATTCATTTGAATTGAGAGAGAGAAGATTTTTAGACAGTGAGGGAGGTTATACGAAAAGACCTTGAGGGCAAATTGGGTTTAAAACTATGACCATAAAAGGTGTGTGGTAGAGAAAACATAATTGAACAAGAGACCGTTTTCTTCCTCACAATATCTTCTCAGTACTTCTAATCTCTTTCATTTAAAATCTAATCTTTCTTTTATTTTTTTTTCAATTTTTATTAAAATCCAATGTTTCTTGTAAGTCCTTAAGCTATTTTTTTAAATCATATAACATAATGGTATGCAATTTTCCCATTTTAAATGACTCTCCATTGGTTATTAATATTTCATGGAGTTGTGCAACAATCAGTACATTCAACTTCAGAATATACTTCAGATTTATATAATTAAATTCCAGAGGGATACAACAATATGTTTCCTAAAAGTTGTATTCCTTTTTCCCAATTTCTGCTATTGTATTGCATGTTACATGTATAGATACTAAAAACACGTTTAAATTGCTGTTATAATTACTTCTTAACAAAACTTTATAACTTTTAAGGAACCTGGGAGACATATTTAGGGGAAGTATACTTTTATAGTGTTTTTTTGTAGTAATCTTCTTCTTTACAATCTTTGGTTCATTTACTTGGGTGCTGTGGATTCAACTGACCATCTAGTGCTATTTTCTTACTCTAATTCATCCTGGTTCTCACCATCTCCTTTATGTTGTTTTTGTGATGTATATTATATATCTAGAGTTTAGCGTCCCAATAATACATTTCATACCTAGCTTTCTATATAATTGCCTTAAAAAAATGAAGAAACAAATCAAGTGTGCCTTTATGTGGTCTATTGTAATTTGAGAGTTATTCTGAGTGATTTTTTTGTTGTTTTGTTTATTTTTTATTTTTTTGTAGATTCAAATTACTGGGTGAGATAGTTTTCTCTAGTATTCCTTATAAAGTGGGTCTGTGAGCAATGAATTCTCTCAATTTTTA
>NW_017737068.1:0-1244 GCF_001890085.2 Hipposideros armiger
TTCAGTGAGCTTCATAATTCCTCATTCATAGAAGGACCTGTCTTTATTTGCGAAAAACTGAACAAGGTGCTGATTTACAGCCTCATTTGAATTGAACGTTATACCATGCAAGGAGTTTTGAAGAGAGAGAAACAAGTGGAAGTCTGACAGCGCAAGATCAGGCGAGTATGGTGGGTGTGGCAACACATCCCATCCAAGCTCCAATAATTTTGACGGGTGATAAAACTTGTGTGTGGTCTCATGTTGTCACGATGGAACACAACTCCTTTACAATTAACAAGCTCTGGACGTTTCTAGATGATGGATTCATTCAAATTGTCCAATTGCTGACAGTACACATTTGAATTGATTGTTTGGTTCCTTGGTAGGAGCTCGAAAAAAATGACCAACACCTTTAAAATCCCACCACACTGAGAGCATAACTTTCCTCTGATGAATGTCTGCTTTCGATGGTGTTTGAGGCGAATCATCACATCGGGAACAAGACCGTTTGTACACCACATTGTTGTAAACAATCCACTTCTCATCACCAGTTATCAGTCGCTTCAAAAAAGGATCGTTTTTCTCACGTTTAATGAGCATATTGAACTTCTTTGAGTTCATGCAGAACCCAAATATCGAGCTTGCTTACATATCCCAGCTTCTTCAGGTGGTCATGAATGCTTGAATGATGGATGTTCAATGTTTCTGCAATCTCTCATGTCATGTAAAATGGGTTTGACTCGATCAATGCCTTTATTTTGTCATCATCAACGTCGGTGGGCCTCCCTGACCGAGGAGCATCTTTGAGATCAAAATCACCAGCACAGAATTTCATGAACCATTGTTGACACTGATGTTATTGTAGAGCATTGTCACCATAAACTTGATGCAAATTTTCACAAGCTTGATGAACATTCTTCCCTTTATGGAAGTAAAACAGTAAAATATGGCAAAAATGCACAGCTTGATCTTCCATCTTCAACTTGTAAAATCTCCCAAACTCAACCAAATCACTCAGTTTTTTTTTAGACTGAAGCTAGAACTATCAGCTGTCAAATGATATAGCAATAACATAGATGTGAATGACTCTAGTAGTTCCAAAAATGAACTAGTGTCATCTGTTACAAACATGCGTCATTACTTTTCTGACAACCCTATATATATAGGGCTTTCTTTGACATTGGGTCTGATATTTTCTTTTCCTGTATACTTGGTTATGATCTTTTCACAGGACTGTTGTCCCCAAAGTTCCTTACAAAACC
>NW_017737070.1:0-2154 GCF_001890085.2 Hipposideros armiger
TTTCCATTTTTTCAGCAATTTTTTTTGGGTGTTGCTATTTTGTTTCTCGAGTTTATTCTATTTTTTATTTTATTATATTTTTATTTTATTTTGTTTTGCTACTTGTTCCTTGTTCTTTGTTGTTGTTGCATTGTTGCTATTGATTTGTTTTTTCCTTTTGTATGCTTGATACTTCTGTACATGCTGAGTGTAGGTTGATGGTTGTTTTGCACATCTGAGAGTATCTGATTACCTTTGGTGGCTGTTGTGGTTGTGCTTGTTGATCTGTTTAGCTCTAAAACCCGCTCTACAGCGGGGCCCAGCAAAAGAGGCACAAGAATCATCACACCCAGAGAACAACTTTAGATAAAACCAGAGCATTATGGGGTCTGACCTACAAGAGTCACACCCAAATGGAAATCGCTACAGGTACAAGAGCCCAGAGAAGACAAGCCTCATCAGAGGGGTCAACGCTCACAAAGCAGCTCATAAACTGTGGACACAGCTAATCCTCACAGCTAGTCAGCCTGGAAGTCAATCCCACCAACTGACAAGCCAAAAGCAGTCAAAACTTGACCTCAACAGGAAAAGACACACAACACAAGGAACACCTCTGGTACACACACACAGGAGAAAAGGGAGTCTAAGTAATTCAAATATAAAGGACACATTCCACATAAGTCAACCCAGAAAAGACTGAGAGACCTAGGGGATCTACCTATTACACCGAAGCAAACACAAAGAGTAAGCCAGAATGGGAAAACAAAGAAACACAGCTCAAATAAAAGAACAGAAGAAACTTCCCGAATCAGTGGAATTAGAGGAAATAAAGGTAAACAACCTATTGGACACAGAGCTCAGAACACTGAATATTAGAATGTTCAAGAAAATTAATGAGAATGTAAAGAGGGAAAGGGAAATCATGAAAAACAACCAGCTAGAATTAAGGAATATAATTACTGAATTAAATAACAAATTCAATGGAATTACTAGCAGATTGGATAAAGCAGAGGATCGAATCAGTGACTTAGAAGACAAGATAGCAGAGATCTTCCAAGTGGGACAACAAAAAGGAAAAAGAATAAAAAACATTGAAAATTGTTTAAGAGAGCTGGGTGACAACATCAAATGCAACAACATGCGCATCATAGGAATACCAGAAGGAGAAGAAAAGGAGCAAGGGATCGAGAANGGAACACTGACAGGATTTTTTATATTTTACTTTTGAGTAATAATTCTCAAAACAAGGAACACCACACATTGCTGGATTTCCAGGACAATGTGTTTCCAGCACAATAATATATGGTTTGTTTCGTTTGCAAACACCTTTCCCCTTTTTTGCACATTGTGAGGGCATAATGTGGCACTCGCAGCAATTGGGCCACTTTTTCTTGTCCTCAAATTGCCTGGGAAAATGGCATTATGTCAGTCTAATCTCTTTTGGTGCAGACATCCTGCAACCCCTCTTATTTCTATCTTTTCTTGAAAATCCATCTAGTAAGCCCTCTATAACTGTTTCCCTGAATTTCCACTGGCTAAATTTATTGTTAGGGTTTTGAATGTTGTAACATATATAGCCACTTACTAAAGCCACTTCAATGAGAAAATGCTATATGGTTTGATACCACTTTTTAGACTTCCTATCAAAAGGATAACTGACACAGAGTTGATCAAAGCAATCAATTCCACCCATAAATGAATTGTACAGAATTTGAATGTTTGATTTCAACACAGTTCTCATTCTCTTTTTTGATTTTACATGCACTTCACTGACACTACCATTCCCAACATTGGAGATCATGTTAACTCTCCCTGTGTCCTGCCAAGTGCAAGCAAGCATTGATCGATCATGATTTTCCATATCACTGGAAGGTCACCGTGCTTCAGCTTGCAAATCCTCATATCTGAAGGTAGTCCTCTCCTATTGGCACGCACTGTACCACATCCTCCAATTTTTTTCAATTTGTAGACTGCTAAAAAGTTCTACACTTGAATAGAAATTGTCTGTACAAACTACATGTCACTTGCTTTCAAATCCATTCAGCAAGCTGGACACCACCCTTGCTCCCAACCCAGCTTTCCTATCTTAATATGAATCTTTGCCTTTATATACATCAAACCACAACAGAAATCCTATTCGTGAATCACAGAGTGACCACATCTTTATTCCCCACT
>NW_017731955.1:0-784 GCF_001890085.2 Hipposideros armiger
AACCCCATGAGGAAGAAACCACATCGCCCCCTAGCTTTGTGTGATTGTCACTGCAATCCTTACATCTCAGAGAATTAGAATTTTAGGGCTAAATTCCTGAACTTTATCTGGACTCCAACATCTCCTTGTGGGGAACATACCTTGGATGAGTCACTATTGTATTGACTGGCATGCCCATAGTTCTTTGCACTTGTGAGAAAGAAGTTATGACACATTCAACAAATACAGAGGACATTCAAATAGATGTGAAAATAAAGACAGAATGGCCCCTGTATCCTGGAGTCGGGATTGAAGCGTGGAGTGTTAGAAACCTAGAACATCAGTGTCATCAAACGGAATGGCTGTAGCGTTAAAAACCCACGGGCTTTAAACGTGAAAAAATGCTGGTCTTGGAGAATGATAGAAGCTGAGACTTCCATTTGTGCGAGATGTCAGAATTGCGATGCTCCTTACAGGTTATTGAGGTGAATGTAACAAAATGGAAAATATCTCTATGAGTGGGAAGGGGAGCTAAGATTTATTGACCTTCTGCTGTGGTCTGACTCTGTGCCAGGCATTTCATATTCCTCATCCAACCACAAAGTCAGCACCTATTTAATGGTGAAGAAACAAGACCAGAGAGGTTCAGAACTGCCCTAGTACAAGTGGATCTATGATTCCTGTGTTCTTACGGAGCGCTTAGCTTAGTGAGTGTGGTGAAGTTCAGACCTCTGGGTAAGGAGCGTCCATCAGGGAAGGTGATGGGCTTGCTGAGCACTCTGCTGGCTCTTGGTGCAATTGTATA
>NW_017731955.1:2867-5818 GCF_001890085.2 Hipposideros armiger
GGGAATCTTCTCTGTCCTGGGGTGAAGCTAGACCTGAGGGCCAGGTGAACACCAACATTGGGGAGCAAACATGTCAACCAAGAGGGAATCTAAGGGGTCAGTACTGGGGCTCCTAAGGAAGCGACACCAGGGACTTGAATTCCTTTCTCATCAAGTATTAGCTGATCACACTTGGTGAATCAGAGAGCTGATGAGAGGTGATGGCAGGATCCAGCCCTGAGAGTACAGCCCTGTTCTCCATTTCCTTCCATGGAGTGGCTCAATTCCATGCAGAAGCCCTGGGCCCCAGGCCAGAGCCCACCTGAATGACATCCTGGGATGTATATCCTTCAGATTGCAATGCCCAGGAAAGCCAAGGGCAGCTTGTTCTGTTATTCAGAGAAATAACCTTTGTTCTAGCCCACAGCGCTGACGACATGAAGGTGGGAGGAGAGCAGACCTTGTATCTATCATGGCCTTCCTTGCCCTTGGCAATGACCAAAGTGTGGGTCCATGCTGCTACCTCCTGTCCCATCCACTTTTGGGAAGCTGTTAAACAAATACCTTTAAGTCTAAATGTTTTCCTGAATGAAAGGGTTTATTGAGCCTTGTGCTAGCCAGAGAAAGGGCCAGTTCCCAAGGCACGCAGTCTAAACCACCAGCAGCAGCAGGGCTAGATGGAGAAGAGAAACATGTCTGCCATCCTGGGGTTGACAGGGCACTTTAAACAATGAGTTTGGAGAAGAAAGATGAAGTTGTTTCTAAAGAATTTACATTGGCTATAGATAAAGGGGTAGGAAAAGGTGAAGTAGGGAAAGATCTGGGATAGGAGAATAGTGCATAGGGAAGAACTATTTGATGCTTCTGGATTGATTGTGGGCAACAGTCCAGAAAGTTCATTTGTAAGCAGGATGCAATGGTGTCTGTTGGTTAGCTATTCCTTCTAACTAACCACTGCAATAGACACCAGGAAGTTGATTCAAAGTTTTAACATGCCTTCAGGACTGTGAGCAGTCTTTTGTTGGTTTCAGCCTCCAGCTGTTAACTGATTAACTTCCCTGTCTCTCCTACTCTCTGGTCTTCTGTAATTTAATTTAGAATATCTCAGAATTTTTCTCTTGTCAATGGCATGTCTTACAGTAAATTCTGAGCACATTATTCTGGGTAGCTTTGTCTGATGGATGTCTGAAGGACACATGTGTCTGAGAGTGGACTTTGTGAGTTGTGCTGTGAGTGGGTGTGTGCAGGTGAGAGATGGATGGACTCACCAGCATCACTCGGACACAGTCAGCCATGAGCCCCACGTAGGGCTTCAGGATGTCAGAGTGGAAGGCTGGGGTCAGCATCCACCGGTGCTGGGACCACCTCTGCCCATTCAACAGGAGCAAACTGTACCCTGGACCACAGATGAGGTGTGTGGGGATCGGGGATGGAATCATAGGGAGAACTGGGGACAATTTGGAAGGAACCAAGGGTGTCAGAAGAAGGCACATTATGGGAAATGGCAAGAAAGGCCAGTACGTTTCAGGAATGTGATTTCCCCAAAATGGCATTATGATAATTGTGAGATATAGGCTGAAATAGAGTAGAGGGACAGGTCATAGAAACACTTCAGTGTCTCTCTGAAAACATTGGAGAGCACGGAGAAGCGATGTGGAAAAAGCTGAGTTTCAGGAAGGCTCTCATTACCATTCGGAAGGGGTGAGGGTTGTATTTGAAAAGAAATGTGGCTTAATTCAGAGATGGGGGTGGTGACATGGTGCCAGTCATCTGTTTTTCTCTGTGATCCAAAGAGATAACTCTTGATAAACATACCTGGCAGGTGAACGACAGTCCTGGTTAGACATAGTTACCAGCCCGGGAAGCATGGATTGGTAAATATATCTAAAGCTAGCCAGAAAGGGCCAGGTTCTAGGGAATGAAATCTAAACCACCAGCAGCAGTGCTAGGTGGAGAAGCCAACATATTCACTCTCCTAGAGTTGACGGGCTTTTTTTTATACATCAGGTAAGGGGAAGAAAGATGTAAGTTGTTTTGAAAGAGTTTGAATTGCCTATAGATAAAGGGGGTGGGAGAAGGTGAAGCGGGGCTAGTTCTGAAACAGGTGCAGAGTCTGTAAGGAAGAAACGTTTGCTCTTTCGGATTGGTTATGGGCAACAGTCTGAAAAGTCATGCGTAAGCAAGAAGTGTAGGCTCCTGGGGGTCAGTGGTGCCTAGCTGTTCTCTTATGATAATTGCGGAAATAGTCACTTGGAAGTTAATTCAAAGTTCCAACATACACTCAGGAATGTAAGCAGTCTTTGTTGGTTTTTCCTTGCAGCTGTTAACTGATTAAACTCTCTGTCTCTTCTTTCACTCTCTGGCCTGTTGTAATTAATTCAGGACATCTCAGAATTTTCTCCTTGTCAGTAGAAACCATGAAACTTAGGGTCTGAAAGGTAAAGAAGGGCATTAAAGGAAACTGGGGGTGGGGGGGGCAAACCAGGCAGGCAGTCCCCAGGAGACAGCTGTGATCCATACCATGGGCTGCCATTTCTTCCTGATGATTGTCAGGTGGCAGTTTGTCTCAAGTGACCTCGCACCTGCCTCTCATCCCCAAGTCTCTCTAACTTGATGGTCACTGTGGGCTCATGAAGGCAGATTCAGTGTCCCAGCAGCAGAACACTCACCAGGTGTTCTGGAACTAGGATGGTGAATCAGCTAGAAACGTAGGCTCTATCCTGAGTGCCAGAGAATAAGACTGAAGCCTATGGTCTTTCTAGAATTTGTGGGGGCTTAGTCATCCCATGACTAAGGAGAGGCAACAATTAGAGGTGCAAGAGCCAAATCAGTGTGGATTTGAAATGTCTTTCAGATCTGAGGCAATTTACATAACAGATCATCTCAATCTGGTTGAAAGAGAGGAAGGGGGCATAAAAGGAAGGAAGGAAGCAAGGAAGGAAGGAAGGAAGGAAGAAAGAAAGAAAGAAAGA
>NW_017731955.1:6263-35279 GCF_001890085.2 Hipposideros armiger
GGAAGGGAAGGGAAGGGAAGGGAAGGGAAGGGAAGGGAAGGGAAGGGAAGAAAAGAGAAATTTGGCTCCCCAGAGCTATTTCAGCATTCAGTTTAAGTAAATATGTGGGCCTTAGGCTGGTTTGTTAATAGGGAAGGTGCTTGGTAAAGGGTTCAGGTAATGATGGCAGAGCCACAGGCTCTTCCAGAATTTCACAACCCAGGGGCATGTGTCCAAAAGGGAAGAGCTGCTCCAGCCACAATGCAGGTTTTGTTCTCACCTGACCTTCCCAGGATCACCTTCATGTAGTCAGGGTCATGAACCAAGAGGCTGACCTTACTCCCCCATAGCCAGTGAGGACAGGCACACGGGAATTCCTCTACCCTTTTCTGAAGCTGTTGTAGCTCCTGGTCTTTTTGGAACTGTAACTAAGGGAAAGACAAAGCAATAAAACCATTCTCTTTAGATCCAGTGCTTGGAATGGTAGCTAAGGGTAGGACAGCCATAGGAGATAGTTCTGGATCAATCAGTGATGATTAGGAGTTTGAAACTGTTTCTGATGAGCCGGGCTCTGATCTGATTCTAGCTTCTTGGCAAGGCTTGGTCTAAGGAAGGAAGGAAAAGCAAAGACAAAGGCATGAAGGCAATGTGCTTTAGAGAATGGTGAGAAGTTCAGTGCAAGTGAGGGGTAAAAAGATGGGTGAGCGGTGGAAGACAAAGATGAAAGTAAGAGTAGAGGTGTAATTTCTGATGGGCCTTGCATTCCGTAATGAGAAAGAGGACTTTTTATAGGCAATACCTATTTAAAACCTGATGATGGTTTTGTAGCAAGGTGTTGACATCTCACAGGACATTGAGTGAAAGATTTCCTGGGCACAGAGAGACCAGCTATAAGAAAGTCTGACCTATAACCATGTCAGCAGCATGACTTGACAGAAGGGATCAGATTTGAAATATGTGTCAAAGGTAGAGGCAGCAGTTTGTTAGGCAGGACAGGAAGAGAAAGGACCTGTTAACACTTCAGAGAAGTCACCAGTAACCCTTCAGGGACCATAGTGTCAATTAACTTCATAGGGCACCACGAGGCTCATTAAGAAGTCAGGGTGGGACCTTGTGAAGAGCATACATTTTTTTAAAATTACCAAGGACATATAGGAAGTATTCACACTAAGGTGGGGTGGGGTGGGGTGAGGGCAAAGGTTTTCTGAGCCCCAAAATAAAGGGACTTGGCTTAGGGGCTTCCACCCTTACTTTCAAAATATGAGCAAACGAAGGGCCTTTGGAACAGGGAGGTTGGGTGTCTGTTCCACCCTGGAATCTGTGAGAATTTAAACTATCCTCATCACAACACCCTAACTTTCTGCACTGGGTCCTGATCCACATACTGAACATGACTTCCTTATCTAGGCACTGATATTAGTATCCTTTGCAGATTTTTAGGTGAGTCTCTCTGACTTCTGTAACTTAGCCCCTATCCCAGACATTGAATTTTTTCTGACTTCTCAGCTCAGCCCGTTTTAGACTGGCTGATCTCCACTCTCTCCTTCCCTACATCCTCCTTCCTTGGCAGCTCACGCACACCCTCCAACCAGTTCTGAGAAAATTCTGGCCAGAAAGGGCTGGCAAAAATGTGAAACAATACTGTTGACCTCAAACAAATAGAAAACCAGATATTTCACAAGCAAAATGGGTTTATTTGGGAACAACAAAGAATTGCAATTTTGGACATGCAGTGTAATGGTGAAGTTCCAAGAAACAAAGGAGAGGAACGCCTTCTGTAAAGAAAAGGAGGAAGCTGGGAGAGCTGTGAATTATGAAAAGAGTTCTTCCTGTTGAGCTCTGTGACCCATGTAGGACATGAGAGCTCCCCCTTCTGGCCTCCTGACTTCATTTTATTTTTATTTTTATTTTTTAAATTATTATTAGTTTCAGGTGTACAGAACAATGCAATAGTTATCCTTTTCACCCCTCACAAAGTAACAACCCCCCTCCCCACATCCACTGCCCTCCCACCCCCGATATCATGCTTATCTATTATTACAATTCCATTGACTCCATTCCCACGCTCTACTCCACATCGATTCCTGAGCTGAGCTGCCGCTGAGCTGCCAACAGGTGGCAGGATGGCTCAGCTAAAAAAAAAAGAAGTGCTGCTTTCTGACTTCATTTTAAATGAGGTTTCTGTTGATTAATTGTTATATTACATTTGCAGGTCCCTTTGTAACAGCTGTCAAGCGCTGAAGCCAAAACCAGGGACCCAGGTTTAGTCTCACTTTCACATTTGGCTCACCTTGGGAGCTCTCTGTGTCCTTACCTGTGAAATGAGTCTTATGTTGTCCTTACCTGTGAAATGGATCAAGTGAGGGAAGATTTCCGAAAGTGACATTTCTGTCAGCTCTTATTATTTTCACTTCTTTGTGATCCAGGTGTGGATTTTGTTTCTAATTACAGAGAGTCTAAAAGTCCATTTGTGGGCCAGCCGAGTGGTGCGTTTGTTAGGAGTTGGCTTGGGATGCCAGCTCTGAGCAGCAGGGCCCCGGTTTGGATCCCACATTAGGGCCAGTGACACTGCGCCCTCTACAGCTAAGATGGTGAACAACAGCTCAACCTGGAGCTGGGCTGCCGTGAGTCGCCAGCAACGGCGTAGGCTGCAGTGGGCTGCCATAAGCTGCCGTGAGTGGCTGGCAGCCAGAGTGAGTGGCTGGCAGCTAGGTGGAGACAGATCTACCTCACCCGGGAGGAGCGCCATGATAATACCAACATGGTCCAGTGAAGCGACATCCTCCACAACTAGACTGAAGAACAAAAGGACAGCAACTTGTCTGCTCCCCTTCCCTGATTCTCCAACTCTTTCCCTCCCCCTATTCCCCAATAAAAAAATAAAAAATAAAAGTCCATTTGTCTCCAAAGTAAGTCATCTCACCTGGAACAAAAAGTAATTAAAGTCCTTTACTTAATCTTGTTACTTAACTCATTTCTGCACATGTGAACATCCTTCTTTCTGTTAAAAAGCTTTTGGCTATGATTTTTAGTTCTTTAGGAGCACATAAAATAATTTCCAGCTTTCACCTTCTTCCTAGGAGAAAGGTCACCCCACCATTTTCTCAATGGTGGGCTATGGTAGCTGGTTCCTTCAGAGTTTTTGAAAATGTAGGGATTAAAACATTTAAGAAGAGGTTTGAACCATGGTTGATCATTCACTTAGTAAGCGTTTACTGGGTGGGAAATATGTGGTGGATAGCTGCATGACAGTGTCTCTAGCTCTTTGCATATTTGTTTATTGATGGATATATTTGCTTAGTATACATATTATCTGTTTAATGTACATCTGTTTAATGACTGAATGGATTAATGACATACCCCTTACTTCCCTTCCCTGGGTTTTCCTGCTGGGGCCCTTGTTTCTCTGATAATTACAATATTGAAAAACATGTGTGCGCTCACTGCTCCAGCACAGTGCTCAGTGTTAGGGCATTCACTCATTACCTCACTTAATTCTCACAATAACTGATGGTGGTAGGTGCTATTGTCAGTCGCATTTTTAACAACTGGGGAAAATAGGGCTGCCACTTTCTTAAATACCATGAGTTAGGAGCTATGTTCTATCCACAGAGGCAGTATATTGCAGAAAGCTGGCCAGCAGTTCGATTTGTAAGTAGATCTTGGACAAAGCAGGATAATTTTTGTAGGCATTAACCCACATTTCCCTCTTTCCTGCTCCCATTTATTGGCTCAGTGGTTTCTTGTCCTGCAGAAGACTTAATGCAGGACAGGCAGGGCAGAAAGGCCGATTTTCTCACTGGCTAAGTATATCCAGATTGATATGCTACCAAATCTGAGAAGATTTTTAGGCAAAAGGGTGATAAAATATCATTTTTGTTATGCAATTGACAGAGAGATTACTTAGCAATTATAATATTTCAAGAACCAAACTACAGATGCTGACATATTTGTAGTTCTTCATCCAACCCAGTTATTTCAAGTGGATGAAAATCTACGGCAAAAAATATAAAGGTTGCAAACAAGAAAATCAAGCGACCCATCAGAACTATTACCAATTTAACTAATTCTTTGAATAAAATCAGTAAAAATAAAATGGAAAAAATTAATACTTCTGAAAATTTGCTGAGATCATCACAAATATAATACATATACAAGTTTTATAAAATAAGTTCTTCACTAATTTTATTTTGACAACTCCCATCTTTCTCTCTATAGCAGAATGTCTTTCTCCACATTTAATTAAAAATTAAGTAACACTGGCCGGCCGAGTGGCGCGATGGTTAAGAACTGGCTTGGGACGCCAGAGGGCCCCGATTCGGATCCCACATATGAGGGCCAGTGACACTGCCCTCTACAGCTAAGATGCTGAACAACAGCTCAACCTGGAGCTGGGCTGCCGTGAGTCGCTGGCAACGTAGGCTGCAGCCCCTGTGGCAATGGGTTGCCATGGGCTACCGTGTGTAGCCAGCAGCCAGCGTGAGCGGCCAGCAGCCGCAGTGAGCGGCCGTCCAGAAGCCGGCGACTGATGTGCCTCGCCTGGGAAGAACGCAATGATGGTGCCAACTTGGGCCAGTGAAGCAACGTCCTCCACAACTAGACTGAAGAACAAAACGACAGCAACTGTCTGTTCCCCCTCCCCCAATTCCCTAGCACTGTTCCCATCCCCCCAATTCCCCAATAAAAATCTTTAAAAAAAAATTAAGTAACACAATGGGATGCATAAATAATAGGCCTAGTACTATTAACCACGGAAGCTCAAGCAATTGAAAAAATAGAAGTAACACTTATTTATAATTTTGCTAATGTCAAACCACAGAAAAGAATATCTTCAGTTTATTTTTAAATTTTAAATAGGCTTGTAAAGACAAAGCATTTCCTTCACTTTATGCTTCGTCAAGTTTTTCTTTAAAGTTTTAAGGTTCCGTATTTGTTTACATAGGGTTTCAATTTATCAAATGGATACCACTTTATTAATAAAGTTATGTGGTATTTACATATGGAAAAATAAGCTCTTTTGTTGTCCATAAAGGAGTTTGGGTCCTGTTTTACAAAAATATTGGGACCTGGGTGTATTTTTCTAATTTTGAATACCATCCAAAATTTATTTTAGTTGAAGTAGGTAACTCTGCTCTAAGCTTCAGGAATTTTAAGTCATTTAAGGAAATATGAATAGTGGTAATGTAGAAAAATACTCAACTTCATAGTGATAATGTGGAAAAATAGTCTTAGCTTCAACTATTTTGAGTTGGCACATTTAATTTAAAAAAGAAAAGAGAAACTGGATCTTGAAGTTGCAAAATTGAGTTAGTATAATTCAAAACTCTATGATCTGGAGATTTTTAATAGGATTTTCATTTTGTGCTATTCTCTGTTATGATATAAAAATACCACAAAATGTGAAACTCTACATCTGCCCCAACCTTTCCTTCTTCAAAGTCAGTGATTGTATTACAGATCCCAACCTCTTTCACTCTTTGAGAAATGGGAGGGGGGAGGAAGGGAGGAGAGGAGAGTCCTAAACTTCTTTCCACTCTCAAATGCCCATCCGGATAACATCCTAACTCTTCTTTTTCACAGTCAGACTTTTCAGAGTTGTAAATACTTTCTCTACAGTCTCAATTAATGACCATCATGTTCACTTCTCAAGCCACTTTATTTGGCTTCCACAGCTATCATTTCAACAGCTCTTCCTATGGTTACGGCTGACTTCCAATTGGTTACAACTGACACGAATTCCAATAAACACATTTTAAACTTGACCCTTGTTGTCTCAGGAGCACTAGACATTCATCTTTCAAGCAACTCAATATGCTCTGCTTATGTTCCACAACACTGGGGCTCCTGCTTTCTCTCAGACTTCTCTGCTTGCTTTTCTTCCTTTTCTGGAGGAGCAACGCATTTAGACACATTCACAGGTTTCCATGATTCACTAGTTGTGTCAGCCAAAGGAACTGGAGAGACCAGAACAATGCGTGTGGCACACAGGTGACAAGAAGGAAAGAAGAAAGGACCTTGGAATTCTCAGTCTGGAGAGACGGGGCTTAGGGCAAGTTGCTTTACTTTTTTGGATTTCATTTCCTTATCTATAAGACAGAACAAGGTCTAGATCATTCATATGGATCCTTCCAATGGTGGCATTTATCTATTGTATTGTATCTCTTTGCTTATCTATCTGTCCTCTCCACCAGACTGTGAACTGTCCCAGAGAAAGTCTTACCCTTGATCCTTCTTTTTTTCCCTGGCATTGCCCAGTACTGGCTGGTGTACAAGAGGCAGCAGTGAGGGTAAAGACTGGCCCTATGACTCCTTCCTGACCATTTCCATTCTCTTACCTCCAGGCTGTTGAGGAAGAAAATGATGGAACCATGTGCCCTTGGCCCTCTACATGTAAATTTCACTGGCTTCTCAATATTTCAACTTGCTTGCCCATACCCTCAGTGTTAACTGTAGCAGTTGTTCCAAATCCCCACTCTGCTCAGGCACTCACACCTCCCAGCCCCTGTCAGGGCAAAACATGCCTCAGAATCCTCAAAGAAAATTGGGGTTACCTGACTGGCATCAGAGACTAAACTACCCATTTCCTTCTCTTATGCTGCCTCTTATGCTTCTAACATGTTGCTCTTCCCAGTTAAACCTCTCCAAAGCTACAATTGCTGTGTTAATTAACAGCAGAACTAGATGATCACTACCCAGCCTCTCTGTCCCATGGCACCCCACTCTCCCTGTTCAGGCCACCATCATATCTTATCTAAATATTGCAAAAGCATGAGAACTGCTCTCCTAGTTCCAGTCTCACATCCCTTATAGATAAATGTTCCCATAAATGTTAAGGATTCAAATGTTGATCCTACTTCTTACTCTTTCATGTCCTGTCTGATGTCCTAGCTTACCCTCTGATGGGCAAATTATCTAATGTTTCTGTGTCTCAGTTTCCATATATGTAAAACAAGGATAATGATAATATCTACTTCAAATATTTATTATAAGGATGAAAGCAGTTACTATATGCAAATCACTTTTAAATAGTATTTGACCCTTTATCTGCCATTGTTATCTTCCAAATAGCTGTCAGAGTGATTTACCATCTAATCATGCCACTTTCTTCAGTGGATTCCCATGACATTAAGAAAAGGCTAAACTCCTTACCTAGCCTACCATTATCTATGTTGCAGAGGCTTTCCCAGTGTCCCCTATCCCCTGTACTGCAGCCAAGGAAATTCATTTCAGTGGACGTTTGCACAGGAGTGCCGAGAGAAGGAAGGAATCGTGGCTCTGCTTTTGGATTTTTGAGCTGTAATAAGTATTAAAAGCTAGACTTCGGCCAGAGTAAATAATTTTCTAAATTTCTGTATCTCCGATTAGCATGTCCTGTTGGAGTAGGTTGTAGATCTTTACTCTCAATCAGGGGTAGAGGGAACACAGGCAATACCATAAGGAAAGTTTCTACTACATGAAATGGAGCTTGTGGAAAAGTCCTCCTCTTTCAGCTTGATGGACTCGGGCAAGAATTGGCAGAGGTCGGAAAGTCAGTGGTCAGGAGAGTATCTGCTTTTTACCCTCTAGGCTAAAATCCTAGGAGTGGGGATTTGGATAGATTGAGGGAAAAGCTGAGAGAACAGGGGATTTTGCCTTGCTTCCATCTGAGGAGGAACCTGAGTGACAATGGCAGTGAAGCAGTGAGAAGGCCTGAGCTAGCACCCCTGAGTCTCTCTTAGGCTCCTGGGCATAGTGCAAAAAGTCCCAAAGTTCCCTTGTTTTCCAAGGAAGGACAATGGAATGCAGTGATGGACTGACCAGGTCTCAGAGAGATGAACACCTCCAGCAAGAGCCTGGGTGAGACTGGGTCAGCTAAAGTGTCCCCAGGCCCTCCCCCTTGCTGAGAGAACTAACTAGAAGTTCACCAACCACATCCTACTATTTGTCATTCAGCACAAAAGACCCAGGGAATCAGACCAAAGTAGATCTCACAAAGCTGAGACTAGCCAGCATGTCTGAGGTCTTCAGCTGGATCACCGCGATGCAGTTGGATGAGGGCCATCACGCGCCCATCACAATTTGGGGAAGGAGCAGGGCACAGAGGAAGAATCTGAAAAACCAAAGTGCCATGAGTTTCCCAGAAGAAACTGTGTAAACCAGAAGATTCTGAGACACTGTCAAATGACAACTTCTAGGTGAGGGATAGAGGTAGGTAGGAGGTGGGAAGGTCTGGGGGAGAGGGAGCTGAAACAATGTGTGGCACAAAATGGAATATTCGAGGGGCCCGAGCTTGGTCCAGATGAAGTCATCACAGTCACCAGAGTCTGTCTTAACCTTTTATTTGCCAAATAAAATCTGGCACCAGAGACTGGGGTGGGGTCTTGAAGAGTGAGGGGGGGCTGTGACAGGGAGGGGAATAGGAAGTTGTCACAGAGACTGGGCTTATTGTTCAGGGCTGTAAACCCAACACCTAACACATGCCTATCTTAGCATTAATGGATGAATGAATACACAAATTGTAGATAATGTCTATAAAACAGGTTGGAAGTCGGGGACAGCAACTTGAGAAGTCAGGTCTCTTGAATCCTACTTCACCACCTGATAGGTAATAAAAACAACAACAACTCATTACGTTCTAATGATTTTACTGCATTTTCTATTATCTATGCTGTTGACATTATTGATGTCTCTTGTGTCCAGGGCTGGCTTCATGGGCACGGGACCCGACCAGTCACACAGGCCCTTGCACTCAGAAAGGCATGTGTTTGGTTTAATGCTCTGCTGTCATCATCTTGAAATCGTTAATACATTTTAAACAAGGGCCCCACATTTTCATTTTGCACTGGGATCCACAAATTATGTGGCGGGCCCTGATTGTACCTGTATGGTAGAACTACTATACAATGGTATACTGCTTAGTATCTCTTCCTAATTCAGGACTTAGGGTCCCCTGTTGGTAGCTGTAAATAGGACACGGTGGACATCGGCAAACACTAGAAATCAGAGTGATCACCAGTTGTAAAAACCTTTACCAACACACCACTATATAAATATAATGATCATACACTCCCACCACCAGCCCACAGACCCCTGTGGGTTTTTATAGAATTTCAGAGCAGGGAAAGAAGGTCTTTTTGCATAGCAGTCTACCATTAATTTGTGGCAATGAAGAAAAACAATGACCTCAACCTTGGCAGAATCTCAAAACCTAATTCATACGTCCGTGACTGAAAGCTGTCAGCTTGAAATGTGACACTCCAGGAGGGTATAAGAAGTCCTCCTGAATGAAGGTTTGCATCAATCGGTAAAGGCTTAGAAATCCGGAGGGAGCTCGCGCCTGCCTCCTCTGGCCAAGCCTGAGCGGCCGTTCCCACCGCTCGTCCTCCTTCCCAGAGAAGCAGGAAGCTTCCTGGAGGGCACAGATAACGCAGTGGGCTGCGCGGGTTTTCAGAAAGCTCACCCTCTCCCGGGCCCCGGGAAATTGCCGGCAATCCTCAGCGCAGAGCGATGGAGTCCTCCTGGCTGGAGATGCGCTGGGTGCGGCCCTTTTACCTGGCGTTTGTGTTCTGCCTGGCCCTGGGGCTGCTACAGGCCATCAAGCTCTACCTGAGGAGGCAGCGGCTGCTGAGAGACCTGCGCGCCTTCCCCGGGCTCGCCGCGCAACGGTTCGGCGGGCTAGACAAGGTAGATGGAAGAGAGGGGCGAAGGAGGATGCTGGAAACCCGGCGGGCAGAGAGGCGGCTGTTTCCTTCCTTTCCTCCCATCCCTCCGTCTTACACAGACCTCTCTGGCCCAGCTCGTGGCTCTCCGCATCTTTTCATTATCTAGACTTGCTTCCCCACAGCCCTACAGGGAAAGGTAAACCCCCTGGAGCCGCTGGAGAGGAAGCTTTGGGGATTGGGAGGGGGCTATTTCCAGAGACCGAATCTGGAAAAAGAAAGCTTGATGTAACATCAGGTCTGTGTCTTTCTGCTTACCAATGTTTTGCATTTATGTACTGCATTTTAAAAAGCCTTCCGCATGGATTGCTTAAAAACAAACAAACAAAACCACAACAGAATAAGAATAACAAGGAGGAGGAGAAGAAATAAGTACTATCCTAAATAATACTTACTTATATTAATTGAACACGTGAAAAATTGAACACAATAGTTGCCAACGTTAGTCCATTCCAACCGGAGAAAATTAACTTTCTTTTCCTAAGATTCTTGTGAAGTAAGGAGCAGCCTCAGTCAATCACTCAAAAAATACGGACTGACTGAAATTTGTAAGGTAGAGGAAGATTGTTACCTTTGGGTCTCTCCAGTTCTCTAAATCCACTCCCACTCCTGATTCCTTGTGTTATTAAAAACATAAACTAATAATCCTTTTAAATGCATTATTCTTTAAAATCATGTAGAAAAGAAAAAATGAGTTACAAACCATTGTTACAATAATACTACTTTTTATAATTGCCCATGTATTTACCTTTATTGAGATCTTTATTTCTTCATATGGCTTTGAGTTGCTGTCCAGTGCCCTTTCATTTCACTGTGTAGAACTCATTTGAGCATTTCTTGCAGGGCAGTCTAGTGGTAATAAGCTCCCTCAGCTTTTGTCTACCTGGGAAAGTCTTAATTTCTCCCTCAATTTTGAAGGACAGTTTTGTTGAATATAGGATTCCTGGTTGACAGTTGTGGTTGGTGTTGACAGTTGTGGACAATGTTGGATGGTGTGTGTGTGTGTGTGTGTGTGTGTGTGTGTGTGTGTGTGTGTGTGTGTTTAGCACTTAGAATATATAGCACTTGTCTTCTGTCTTCCAAAGTCTCTGATGAGACATCCACTGGTAATCTTATTTAGGATTCCTTGTATATAAAGAGTCACTTTTCTCTTGCTCCTTTTAAGGTTCACTTTTTGTCTTTGTCTTTGAAAAGTTTGATTATAATGTGTCTTAGTGTGGGTCTCTCTGAGTTCATCGTACTTAGAATTCACAGAGTTTCTTAGATGTTTATATTCATGACTTTCATCAAATTTGGGAAGTTTTCAGCCATTATTTCTTCATATATTCTCTCAACCTCTTTCTCTCTTCCCCTTCTGGGATTGTGTGTTGGTCTGCTTGATGGTGTCTCATAGGTCCCTTAGCTTCGTTCACTTTTCTTCAATCATTTTCTTTCTGTTTCTCAGACTCAGTATTTTCAATTTTTCTATATTCAAGTTCATGATTGTTTCTTGTCTATGATCATTTCTGCTTTTGAAACCCTCTATTGAGTTTTTCATCGCAATTATTGTACTTTTAATCTTCAGCATTTCTTTTTAGTTTATTTTTAGGTTTTTTATCTCTTTATTGATATTTCTGCTTTGTACATTCTATTCATACATCATTTAAAATTTTTTTTCTCAACATCTTCCTTCAGTTCTTTAAACATCTATAAGACAGTTTTTTTTTGTTTGTTTTTTAAAGATTTTTATTGGGGAATTGGGGGATGGGAACAGTGCTGGGGAATTGGGGGAAGGGGAACAGACAAGTTGCTGTCTTTTTTGTTCTTCAGTCTAGTTGTGGAGGACGTTGCTTCACTAGCCCAAGTTGGCACCATCCTTGCGCTCTTCCTGGCGAGGCAGATCAGTCGATGGCTTCTGCACGGCCACTCACGGTGGCTTGAGCGCTGCTCACGCTGGCTGCTGGCTACACATGATAGCCCATGGCAACTCACTGCACCAGGGGCTGCAGCCTACCCTGTCGCCGGCGACTCAAGGCAACCCAGCTCCAGGTCGAGCTGTTGTTCAGCATCTTAGCTGTAGAGGGCAGCGTCACTGGCCCTCATATGTGGGATCCTAACTGGGGTCCTCTGGCATCCCAAGCCAGTTCTTAACCAACGCGTCACTCAGCCGGCCCAAGACAGTTGTTTTAAAGTCTTTGCCTAGTAGTGTTGCCTTTGAGTCTTTTTTCAGGAGCAGTTTCTGTTGGTTTAATTTTTCTCCTTTGAATGTGCCATATTTTCTTGGTTTTTTTTTGTATGCCTTGTGATTTTTTGCTGAAAACTGGACACTTCAGTCTAATAATATGATAACTCAGGAAATCAGATTCTCTCCCTTCCCTAGGGTTTTCTGGAGGTTTTTTGTATGTATGTATGTATGTATGTATGTATATGTATTATTGGAAGCTCTCTCTGTAACAAGGGTCATCATGAGGCATAAACTTAGGGTCTTCTCAGATCTTTTCTGAGCCTGTGACTTTCCTTGGGCATGTGTGGTCACTTTCTAATTTTTCTCGTATATACAATTGTTTTTGAGTATCCTAATCTTTAATGTCCGGCTCTCAAAAAGGAAAAAGGGAAAAAATGACTGGGGGGTGTGGTGGGGGGAGGAACTAGCCCATTAAATTCCCTAGAAGTCACTTCAGCCAGTGAGAACAGGAGAGCTTGCAACAGTGGGTCACTGGCCTCTTTGTCTGCACCTCTGTGATCAGAAGAAGGAACCAGTGATCAGAACACCAATCCCTAATATTTGGAGGACAGGGTGCTCCCCCCACCACTCTGCTCCCACAGTTGCCTGCAGGTGCCTGTCATGGGGCTGAGGGTGGGGGATAAATAACTGCTACTGTGTGAAGAGTTGAAATTGACAAAAGTTAACTGAAGTATGCAGTCCAAGCCTTTCCCCTGGAAGTTGCAATTCCTTCAGTAGATTCCAGAGTTCCTAATAAGTACATCAGACAGATTCTGCTAGTGCAATAGTTGTCTAGGTGGGGAAACAGATTACTGGTACTTCCTAGTCTGCCATCTTTCCAGAATTCTTCCACCTTTCTTATTTTTAGTCCTTATTATGTGACCCTTTTCTTTCCCTCTAACATTTTTAAGGTCTTCATTTTGCCTCTGGTGTTCTGAAATTATTATGTACTTAAGTGTGGCACCTAGGCTTTTTTTTCCTCCATTTTTATGACTGACACTTGGTCAGCTATCTTTTTGATCTAGAAACTCATATTCATCAGTTCTGAGAAATTTTTATGTATGATATTTATCTTAGTTTAGATTTGCCCAGAATAAGGCTCTAAGACAAGGATTCAAGAGCAAGTGTTTTATTTTGGAGATGATTCCAGAAAACTCTGATAGAGAATCAGGCAGGTGAGATAGGGATGGGAAGGCAGTCCACATAGAGTTGGTTCTCAAGCAACTTACCATTGTGGATAACTGTAGTTTAATTCCACAGGGTCTGGTAGCCAGTGTGTATAACTCAGAGTTATTCTGCCTGAAGAGTGAAAGAATTGGGGTACTATTAGGCTAACTCCTGAGAGTCATTGATGAAAGGTTGATTCTAGGGGTATTAAATTCCTAGCACTTCTGGACTGTTATGCAGACAGCAAAGCAGGCTCCAGTGGCCAAGGACAACCCTTAGACAATGCGAATTCTGGTTATGGTATGCATTAAAATGGTAAGGATGAGGAGTCAGGGACAGGACACTAATAGTGAATTTTTTTGATGCTTTCTCCCCATCATCCTCTCAATTTTTCTCTTCTCTCCTTTTTGAACTCCTATTGGTTTGATATGAACCTCCAGCATTGAGCCTCTAAGAAACAACAAAAAAAACTTTGCTTCTTGATTTTATCTTCCTACAGTTTCTACTAAAAACGCTTTTTTAAAAAAAATTTGGCTATCATTTAATTTCCAAGAGCTCTGTCTTATTCTCCATTTATTGTATCAATTACCTTATGATGCATTTTAAAAATGGTAAAACTTAGTGGCTTAAGACAACAAAGAAGCCCAATTTATCTATATTTCATTTTATTGCTTTTGTTGTCATATCTAAGAAACCGTTGCCAAATCCAAGGTTCGATCTTTATGTTTTTTCTAAGAGTTTTATAGTTTTAGGCTTTTCATTTAGATCTTTGATCCATTTTAAGTTAATTTTTGTATATTGTATAAGGTAGGGGTCCAACTTTATTCATTTGCATGTCGATATCCAGTTATCCCAGCACCATTTGTTGAAACAATTCTTTCCCCCACTGAATTGTTGTGACACCTGAGTAAGAAAAACTTATTCCTCCTCCTGTGTATCTCCTTTACTCTCACATTACTAATCACACTCACAACACTTCTGACACCAGATGTGGTACAGTTTTCCCCACACTAAGCTATTTTGGCTAACATCAGCTGGGCGTCCTACAATTTAACTCAATTCTGACACTATCTACCTGGAGATAGCATCAGATCCCACAGATTAAAGTCCCATAGAGCTACCCCCCACCCCCTTCAGATGCCAATCCCAAGTCCAGGTTTTTACCTGTGCTTCTGATCAATCAGCTATAAATTGGAGGTTCTCATGATCCCCTCCTCAGGTTCAATTAATTTGCTACATCTCACAGAACTCAGGAAAACAGTTTACTTGCTGATTACTGGTTTATAATAAAAGGATATGATAAAGAATACAGGCGAATATCCAGATAGAATAGATGCATAAGGCAGGGTATGTGGGAAGGGGCACAGAGTTTCCATGCCCTCTCCAGGTACACACTCTCCCAGCACCTCCATGTGTTCATCAACCCAGAAGTTCTCCAATCCCTGTACTTTTCAGATTCTTATGGAAGCTTCATCATGTAAATATGATCAGTCGTTATCTTCATTTTCAGCCCCTCTCCCCTCTCTGAAGAGTGGGAGGTAAGGCTGAAAATTCTAAGCTTCTCATTCAGTCTTTCTGGTGACCAACCTCCATTTAGGATCTCACCAAGAATCACTTCATTAGAACAGAAGACACTGCTGTCACCCAGAAAATTCCAAGAGATTTAGAAACACTGTATCAGGAACCAGGGTCAAAGACCCACTGTTGGAACAAAGATGCTCCTAGTCCTCTTATCACTTGGGAAAGTTCAAGGATTTTAGGATCTCTGTGCCAGGAACTGGAGGCAGAGACCAATATATATACACATTTTTTTTCCTATGACCTCACAGCACCGTTGTAAAAAAAAAAATCAATTGACAGTAAACATGGATTGTTACTTCTATTTAATTGATCTATATGTCTATCCTTATGTCAGTACCACACTGTTTTAATTACTGGTTGATTTATGGTAAGTTTTGAAATCAGGAAGCATGAGTTCTCATACTTTGTTCTTTTTCAAGATTATTTAGACTATTCTAGATACTTCCAGTTTCCATATAAATTTTAGTGTCAGCTTGTCAATATTGACAAAGAAACAAGCTATAGGGATTGCATTGAATCTGTAGATCAATTTGGGAAGTATTGTCATCTTAACAATATTAAGTCTTCTGGTCCATGAACATGTTTGTCTTTCCATGTATGTAAGTCTTTTAAAATTTCTTTCAACAATGTCTTGTAGTTTTCAGAGTATATGTTTTACACTTGCTAAATTTGTTTCTGAATGTTTTCTCCTCTTTGATACTGTAGTAATTGGAATGGCTTCATTTTCATTCAGATTATTCATTGTATTCCTAGTGTTTTAAAGTCCATATCCCTCTTGACCATCATTAAATTATTTTTTTGCATTTTAGAGAGGCCTCTATCAGAGTTTTGCACATTGTAGATGGCTGATGTATCAAGGTGGCTAATATTACCAATCTTACCTTTTTACCTTTTTTACCCTTCATGTTCCTTTTGATGACTCATCACTCAGATAATCAAAAGGAAAGGAGGGAAGTATTTTACACTGTAACATTTTAGGTATAGTCATAAGGTTTTAGAAGGAAAAGGTGTGTGTAGGCGAAATTCCCTACAAGACAACTTTCATTCCTTGCTGTTTTCGTCATATGGGTCTTCTTGCTATTCCTCAAACATGCCAAGCAAATTTCTCCCTTGGGGCTTTGGATACAGTCTTCTTTGCTTGGAATGCTCTCCCTGCACTTTATTCAGGTCTTTGACAAATGTCACTTCCTCAGAAAAGCCCTGCCCTCTACCAATCAAACTAAAATAAGGCCTCCAGTACTCTCTATCCTCTAACTCTGTTTTTATTATCTTAGTACTTATCACTTTCTGACACCATATAATACACTCCTTTACTATATACTCCACTTCTCCCCACTAGACTACAAGATGTATAAGAGGAAATTCTTTGTTCACCACGGTAAACCCAGTGCTTGGCTCATAATAGGTGCTAAGTAACTATTTTGTTGCATGTTCACATATATCAGGTGTTAAATAAATTAATTCATTCAAAGATCTATTGTCTACAAAGAATAGACCAAATAGATTGACACTTATTCAGCAGGCCAATGAATCCCAGTCAGTATGTGGGACCTAGTGTGTGTATATGCAGAGGGTGTATGTGTGTGTGTGTGTGTGTGTGTGTGGTGGATGTAATTCAAGGGAAGTTTGTGTAGCTAAGTAGTAAAGCACTTGGACTCCAGAGCACGAGCTGGGTTTGAAATCTTACTACTGGTTGCAGCTGTACAGCCTTTGACAGATTGCTTAATCACTCTAAGGCTCAATTCATCATCTGTAAAGTGGAGATTGCAATTGTATCTGCTTCATAGGGTTCCTGATGTAAAGATTAAAGAACATAAAACATGGAAAGCACTTGGAAGCATCCAGCTCATAGTACAGGTTGGTAACTGTTAGCTATTACCATTTCTCTGGGGACTAAGCAATTTCCAACTATTTCTGAATACTGTCTCCTAAATATGTGTAATATGTATTTTCAAATGTATTAATATTGCTGTAGATGAAAAAAGATAAATTCATATATAACATGATTCACAATAACTTTCTGTCCTTGTGTTTTAGACAGGAGTTACTAAAAGTACAACCAAATGCTTGTGGCTGAGGGTGTCCATGATAATTTCTAACCTAAAGAAATAATCCTCATACTAGCCTGTAATTTCCATGGGGGCAAATATTTGCCTATCTTATATTTCTATCTCTGCCTTATATTTGCATCTCTATCACCTGGCACATATAATACGTAGTTAATAAATAGTCATCTGTTTATTGTTTGCAAATGAATAAATGAGTAAATGTTATCATTGTTGGGAAACATCATTTGCATCATCAGTGGCTTGATTGTGGGAATGTTAGCAAAAAAGAGTCTGCAGCATTTCAGAAACTAGATTTTAAGGTCTCACCCTTTTAGGGACCCTAAATGATCCAGGAAGCACTTCGTGGGTTAGAGGTGCTAGCTGGTACCAGAGGAAATTAGGAGCCTCTCCTAAGGGTAATAACATACAAATCACATGGCAAACTCTGTGTGATTGGTCATACAAGGGAGTACTTGCCAGCTTAAGAGTGTTTTGCAGGTCATGATCCCCATGGTCATGCTCAAATGTGTAGCTAGGCACACCCAGACACATGCATACAGGTCTCCACCAGTCCTACACTTCACAAGAAGAGGATATAAATTAATCTTATTGTCACTCGTTTAGTGGAACTATTTACATGAACCATTAGCAATCTGCTTATCAGGCAAAAAGTTCATTTCTGATGGCAGTATTTGCACTCTGATTTATAAATGTTGGTAGCTGAGAGTTTTGTATTTGAGTTTGCTTCAGGCTTCACATACCTGCGTAAATGAGCCTTTTACTATTATGAGGGAAAAGAATTGGATTTTCTTTGTAGATGGAGTTGGCAGGTTTTACAAGTGAAGCATTTCCTATTAAGTCACAAGAAGGAATCACTCATCAATAATTAGAGAAAGGAAAAGGGAATGGTGAGCTGCATAGTAGGTCATGCTCAACCTACTAACATTTAGCTTCCCACATAGAAATCTTCAGCTTCCGGACGCCACTCCTAATCTAAGTGTGTGAGCTGGCAGGTGAGGCAGGATGGGTGATTTGGCTCCCTTCACCCTCTCAGTTGGGAAACCAGCTCACAGTGTATGCCATTTTGTAGTGACTTGGTCTGGGGAGATAACATATATTTATAATGAGAAGATAATTACACTAACCTTGTTTAGCATATCATACCCCAAGCTTAGAAACCCCAAGAAAAGCATGTTCACCCACTGCCAGAAAAAGGGTCAGGCCCCTCTGCCTGTGTGGCCTGTTCCAGGACCTGAGCTTGGCTTGTGTCTGTCTGTGAGAGGGGATGAGTCTAGATTGGCTGACATCTCTAATTTCCTTCCCTTTTTTCACTGCAGTTATATCAAAGTGAGAATTTCGAGAAACTTGAGGAGCTTGTCGGAAAACACCCATGTGCCTTTCCTATCTGGGTTGGGCCCTTTCAGGCATTTTTGTGTATCTACGACCCGGACTATGCAAAGACATTTCTGAGCAGAACAGGTAAGAAAAGGGATGAATCTCAGGAACCTCATCCTCCTAGGAGTGATATGCACAACGCACAGGCAGGATTCTAGACCAGGGGTCGGCAAATTGCGGCTCACGAGCCACATGCGGCTCTTTGGGTAGGTTCTGTCTCAAAAGTTTGCCGACCCCTGGAAGAGCGAATCCTGTTCCTCACAATAATTTAAAAATTATTCAAGAGCCATAAATATATTTTTACATAATCACCATGATGTGAATAATATCCTTTAAAAATTTTTATAAATGAAACTATGATAGTTTTATTTTCATTTTCAATTTTACTTCAGAACCACATGTATGTACCCAAAGAGCCGCATGTAGCTCTCAAGCCTCAGTTTGCTGACTCCTGGCAGCTCTTCCGTCTCAAAAGTTTGCCGAACCCTGTTCTAAAAGAATTTTGAAGCAAAGATTAGTATTGGGCCTCTAAGAAATACTGGAGAAAGTGTGGAGAGATTTCCCACCAGTCCTGAAGGGGGTTCCCGTGTCCCCCAGTCCCTTGTCTAATTCAGACTCCCATGGGCCCTTTTAGGTCACTGTATTTTAAAGCCCAGCTGGCACTATCAGATCACCAGGAGTTTTCTTTTCCTCTTTTGGTTTTGTGACTTCAGTGTCAGCAACACCCCCCATTCCAGCCCATTTCTTGAGCAAAAGTCTTCAGGGACATTCAGAAGTAGCTCTGCCTGTGCTAGTTCAGTATATAAACCTGAATTCTAGATTATTACTTTACCCAGTCTAACCTCTTCATTGTGGTCCAAATTTTGTTTTTGTTTTCTGCAGCTTTCTCAACTGTGTTCCTGTTGGGGGCATGACTCCCCCTCCAATTCTTTTTCAAGGCTTCCATGGTAAATTATCTCATAGCACAAAATTGAAATGTCCAGTTTTTGCTCCATCAGCTTTGTAAACTAAGGCCTGATATTCTGATGTTTCTTCCCTGTGCCATTGTCTCTATTACTCTTAGCAAAACCTAAGAAAAGATGACAGCCTTTCCTGAATTTCCCATTTCCCCAGTTCTCTCTGATTGGTCTCATGTTCACTTCTTTAAAGGACAAGAGCTGTAAAACACCTCCACATTAGAGTTCACAAGAACCCCAAGAGGCATTTGTACCTCGCTTTCTAGTATTTTCCCAGCCCCTGATCTAATAGTTAATTTGCTTTCTGAAAAAGGATATGATATGTTGTCCCAACTTCCATTCTGGAAACTTTGCAACCTGAAGGCAACCACGGTTTCTGTTGGAGGAAGTGTAAATAAGGAAAGAACCTGGGTTTGTGGACCTGTCCACCTGGTGGGTTTACCCTACCCCACCACCACACCTGCCGAGGGCTGCAAGGAGTTAGCCTTGGGCTCTCTTTTGCTGATTATTTGTGGTTAAAGCAGGCAAATGAAGAGAATCCTCACCAACTTTGAGTGATAATTTCCTCTAATGCTGTCTTTTGTTTCCTCTGCTTGACTCTGCAGATCCCAAATCCAGCTATTTGTACAGGTTCTTGGTTCCACATCTTGGTATGTATATGCAAATGAGAGGGGTAATCCACTGTCTCACTAGAAGTCTCCTTTATATCGTAGAGCATTCCAAAGAAACTCAAATAGGAATTCAAAAGCATTAAGAGTATGGTAGATCTACAATGCGAGTTTCTAACAGATTAGGTCAAGAGGTAGTGCTAAGGTCAACACAGCACAACTTTGTAGGAAACCTCCTTGTCCATTTCTCTCCCCGAAGTCTCATTCTCAAGGAAGCATATGTATAAATTCGCCCCATCTCTGTCTTTAAAATTGTAGCCTCACAATCCACAGTCTTTATTTTATCCTTTCTCCTCTCTTATTTTATTGGATACTTCCCTTTTTTTTGGAGTTCCTCTGTTTCCATATGCAAAGCAGTAAAATTGTGCTTCGAAGTACACTTTGGAAATAGTCCTTGAGTAGATAAATTAATCCTTTTAGTCATATAATTGGTATTTATGTTAGACAAGGAAGGAAATAAATGAAAAAGTACAGGTTTTTGATTCAGAGCTACATGGATTTGAATCCTGTCCCCCATTGATTTGCTGAGTGCAGTCATGGGGAAGTCAATCTCTCTAAGCCTCTGCTTCCTCATCTTTGAAAATCTCTGGGTTGTTGTGAAGATTAAATGAAATACATATTTTCTGCTCTCAGTGCAATGGCTAGCATTGTTCCAGTGCTAGACTGTGCATTGCAAGCCTGGCATGTTGTAAGCCCTCAGTGAATGATGGCAGTTATATATTAATACACTTTAAGGTTCTTTCAAAGCCAAATCTTTAATGACCTCCCTGGTACAGAAAATTGTGAGGCACTAGCCATGATGAGTGTTTCCACTTTGTATCATTATAGGTATGAAGCAGAGACTAGGACTCAAGGAGGGGATATCTAGGGAGAGAGTGTACACTCTTGTCTAGTTCCTTGTGAATTTTGTGTTCACAGTATAGTTTATGGATTGGTTTGGAGTAAGAGAAAATGAATACTGATTTTGTTTCTACTGTGAGCTAGAGATTAGGCTAAGTGCCTTATGTACACTTTCATTTAATCTGCACAACACATGAAGTAGATATTATCACACTTCATCATTGAGAAAACCAAGCCTCAGGAAAGTTAAGTGATTCACTCAATTATTATACAGGTAGTAATTGATGATTTCAAGATTAGCACTCTCATCAGGCTTCAAAATGTGGGTTCCTTCTCACAATGCTAAATGCATCCATCCCAGATGTGAACATCAAAACTCACGTCAATGTTAATACATGAGCACTACTTTGGCATTCCACTGTGTCATGGTGACCTGTGCTTCACAGTCCATGGTGTCTGTGTTCCTCACCTCTCCTTCCTCAACTCATCTAATAAAATGTCATGAGGTTTTGTACCTTTTATTTCTCAAGGAGAAGGACTACTGACTCTGAATGGACCCAAGTGGTTCCAGCACCGACGCCTAATAACTCCTGTATTTCATTTTAACATCTTGAAATCATACTTCAAGGTGATAGTTCATTCTATGAACATAATGCTGGTAAGTGAAAGAACAAAAGTGTTCTGGTATGTTGCAAAACTCTTCCAGCAGGGAGTGAATTACACATATGAGTATGTTTAGTGGGTAGTGAAAGTCAAAGGGGGATGATTTCTAGAAATTACCCACCGAGCAATAGGTGTTTATGTAAGCCTTTGCTATGGTTCTTTGGGTATTAAAAGGGATAAAGATATGGTTGTCTGTCTTAGATGTGTTTTGAGATCCTATGGTAGTAAACCAAGTACCAAGTAATACATTCAAATGGTAAGTGTTGTAGGTGACAAATAAGGAAATCTGGAGCAGCTATAATAGCTTCGGATTCTGAGGAGACTCAGATTGACCATGAAATATGAACTGGACTTGAATATGTCGATACCATGGATAAGGGAATCTAGGAGACAGAGTTAACACAAGCAAAGGTTGGGAGATTGGAATGGAATTGCCTGATGGCCATAAATGACCTAGCAAATGTCTACATTAAAGTCATAGATGTGAGTTTCCTCCTGTAGGTAGCAGAGGACATTATGAGCTGACCTGCACCTTTCCAAAGAGCAGGAGGAGGTTGTAGAGGAAATGTTCCTCTGAGCAGTCCCGGATTTATAAATGAGTTTTACTCCAAAGCTCCACTTGAACATGATATATTTTTAATTTTTACATTGTACTTATTTTAAGATCAGACCAGTAATTCACTAATATAGTTTCATTATAAACACTTCTAACACCACAAACAAAGCCAAAGTTTTCCTCCACCTTCATCTGCAAGCCCATCCCTTTTTCCAAGAGAGAACCACTGTTACCAGTTGATTGGCTGAGTTCTCAGCAAGCTCACAGAAGCAGATTTAACCTGAAGTCTGCTGGGAATGTGGTCAAGTACCCATGTGAGTTCTCGAGGCAGAGGGCTGGAGGTACAGTTAGAGTGAGAGGGGGCATGCTCTTCCAATTCTGGTGCTCTACAGCTTCATGCACAATTGCGTATCACCCAGTGGTGGTATTTGAGTTTATCCCCATTGCGATAAACCGTTTCTATCTCCCTCACTTCTAGTCCCACGTTTCCCTGAGATTCCCCTCACAGCTCCTCCCACTGCTGAATTGTGCCCAAGTGCCTCCAGTTTTGAGCCTCCCCTTTGCTCTCATTTCTTCTAAACTCACTTTTTGTGTTCAGTAAAACTCAACAGAGTTCAGGATAAAAGCAATTGACTAAACAATTGACACAGGTAAAAGGCTTTTAAAAAGATCTCTTTGCCTTTTTCCCATCGCCTCCAGGTTCTTAGCGCCTAGCTGTGGCCCAGGTGTACAACAAATGTTGGTTGATCTGAGCTTACACACAGATTTATTTGTATTTTTACACGATAATGCTTATTGTGATGAATACATTTTCAACAGGGTACTACTCTGTGGCAGTTTAAGCCACAAAACAGTTCAGGTAGTGTGAGTATCTCATCTTGGAGGAAAGTAAAGTGGACATAGGCAGCGTGTGGATGGGAGCCACATCCCTGTAGGCTCCGTCCTGTCCCCTACTTCTGAATCAAAAATGTCTTTTTAAAATTCCAAGTTTACTTTAAGTGTGATTATGGTGATTGAGAGTAGTGATGGGGTTAGGGTGTCTAACAGTTTGGGGACTGAAGATGGAGGAAGCCCTGGGGAGACCCCTTGTAAGTGTGAGTATCAGAGATTGTCTGTTTTACTGGAACTCTGGTCTGATTTAGAGCAGAGTTATGGTAATAATTGAAAGGCCAAAGACACTTAATTCAGTCATTTACTGGATACTTGGTTTGCTCCATGCTGTTCCTCACCCAGCAGAATGCATTTCCCCCCTTTTCTCAGGCCAAGTAAACACTTGGCTTATTTACTTGTATGACTTTTGGCTCCTTCTAGGTCTGGGTTGTCTCCCTTATATAATTAATGGCAGGGTCTGGGAGGAGATTTGAGATAAAGGCACTTTGATGATGGTAATGCTGTTGATCTTGACCTCATGTGCCAGGATAAGTGGGAGAGGATTTGCAGCACTCAGGACACAGTTGTGGAAGTTTCTGAACACGTCAGGTTGATGTCCCTGGACACCCTTATGAAGTGTACTTTCAGCCGGGAGACCAATTGCCAGATAAACAGGTCAGTGACAGGAGGGCAAAAAGATATTTGTTTGCCATTGTCTAAGCCATTTATTGACATAGCCCCACTTTCTCTCTAGAACCCATGACTGTTATATAACAGCGATGTCTGAAGCCTCCAAAATCATCTTTAACCGCATGCCCAATTTCTTACTTCACCATGACATAATTTTCAAATTCAGCCCTGGGGGCCGCCGCTTACCGGAATTAAGCAAAACTCTGCATCAGTACACAGGTATTTCTTGGGTTTGAGCTGCCCAAGTGCATCACGGTTTGTGTCCATTTAGAGCAGCGGTTCTCAACCTTCCTAATGCCGCGACCCCTTAATACAGTTCCTCATGTTGTGGTGACCCCCAACCATACAATTATTTTCGTTGCTGCTCTATAACTGTAATTTTGCTACTGTTATAAATCGTAATGTAAATATCTCTTTGTTTTTCGATGGTCTTAGGTGACCCCTGTGAAAGGGTTGTTCGACCCCCAAAGGGGTCGCGACCCACAGGTTGAGAACCGCTGGTGTAGAGGACTAGGCCTCAGTGTGAAATGAGCAAGAATTCTTGTTCTTAATGGAGCCTTTATATGCACACTGCTCAAATGAAATACAAGTCCTTGTGAAGAATTTGCTACATCCATAGTATAATAGTAGTCTTATGAGAAGTTTTCTATATGTTATACAGTTTTTATTATATACAATTTTTGCTAATACACATATAACATAAGTGGGCATTTAATATTTCAAAGTATACATGCCATATGGCTTTTCGTGCCATGATTACAGTAATAATGACAAGCTAAAAATATTCGTGCAACATAGGAATGAATAAGGGAACAGAGCAAACATGGACAGACACTCAAAAAAAGGGGGAAATAGGGAGTTGTCCAACGGGTATAAAATTTTAATTATGGAATTAAGTTCTAGAGATCTGCTGTACAACATGGTGCCTATAGTTAACAATGCTGTATTGTGCACTCGAAAATTTGTTAAGTGGGTAAATCTCAGGCTAAGTGTTCTTATCAGAATAAAAAAATAAAGTAAGAGAAGCTTGGTTAAAAAATAAATAGTTTTAGCAAAACAGAGACATAAACATTGAAACAGATTAAGTTTTCTAAGCAATTCAACATTACTTTTCATGAACACCATAGTAGAGAATATTTATCAAGTACTTAATTACTTATTCCTCAGCTCCAGTACTTACTAGCAGTGTGACTTTGGGCAACTTACTTACTGCTTTGTGTCAGTTTCATCTGGAAAATGGGAATAAAAAAGAAATAGGTTTGTGGTGATGATTAAATATGTTAATATCTGTAAAGCACTTTGGACAGTTCCTGAAAGTGAATAAATGTTAAATATAATTTTTAAAATATATTTGCCCCCAGGATATTTGCAAGACACACGTACACATACACACTCACACACAAATATACACAGATAAACATAGATATTATAAGGAGGACACTCAGATAAGCAGGTTAGAAACAATTTAAGACACCAATGGGCATTATACATAGCAGTTGTTCCCAAACCTGTTCTGATCATGGCCCACACAAAAAAATGTTAATATGTGTGTGGCTCATTGGAGTAAATAGGAGGGGATTTTGCAGCATCTACCTAGGACTTGGTGAAAAAGTTCTTCACATTTTCTAAGTCCTTTACCTCAACATTACATAATTATGATGAACTGTCTTTTGCAAATATTTTCTCCCAATATGTGGCTTGTCTTTTCATTCTCTTATGAAAACTCCTAAGCAGAAGTTTTTAATTCTAATGAAGTCCAGCTTATTGATTTTTTTTCTCTCATGGATCATGCTTTTGGTGTTATATCTAAAAAGTCACTGCCATATTATGCTAAGTGAAATAAGTCAGACAAAAAAACTCGAGAACCATATGATTTCACTGATATGTGAGATATAAAACTGAAAACAACATAGGAACAAAACAAACAAATAAAGAAACAAAAACTCATAGACACAGACAATAGTTTAGTGGTTATCAGAGGGTAAGGGAGGAAGGGGATAGTAGATGAGGGTAATATATGGTGATCAAATATATGCTGAAGGAGAACTGACTCTGGGTGGTAAACACACAATGTGATATATAGATGATATATTACAGAATTGTACACCTGAAACCTATGTAACTTTACTAACAATTGTCACCCCAATACACTTCCATTAAAAAAAAAAAGCTAATAGCAAGCTGGGAGGGTTATACCTAGTAATAGTAATAATTACATTAAATCTAAATGGCCTAAACACTCCAATTGAATAGCAAAGATTTTTCAGATTGGATAAAAAGCAAGACTCAACCAAAAAAAATGTTTTAATAAATAAATAAAATAAAATTTCACTGGCAAACCCAAGGCCCCACATTTTCTTCTATGTGTTTCTAAGAGTTTTATAGTTTTACAGTTAGGCCTATGATTCATTTTACGTTATTATTTGTGAAAGGTGTAAGATCTCTGTCTAGCTTCATCTTTTTTTGCAGATAAATCTCCAGTTGTTGTGGCACCATTTGTTGAAAACGCTATCCTTTCTCCATCGAATTGCTTTTACTCATTTGTCAGATATCTGTTGACTGTATTTGTATGGGCCTGTTTTGGGGCTTTTTATTCTGTTCCACTGATCTATTTGTCTCTTTTTTCACTACTACCAGACTGTCTTCATTACTGTCCTTTTAGAATAAATCTTGAATTTGGGTAGTGTCAGTCCTCTGACTCTTTTGTTCTTTAATGTTATATTGGCAATTCTGGGTCTTTTGCCTTTCTTTATAAATTTTATAATCAGCTTGTTAATATCCACAAAAGAAATTGTTGGGGTTTTTTATTATGATTGTGTTGAATCTATAGATCGAGTTAGGAAGAACACCATATTTATTCTTCCTGTTCATGTACATGGAATATCTCTCAATTTATTTAGATCATTTTTTATTTCTTTTATCAGAATTTTATAGTTTTCTTCATATAGGTCTTGTATATATTTTGTTAGATTTATACTTAAGTACTTCTTGCTTGGTGCTAATATAATGGCATTGTGTTTTAAATTTCAATTATTTATTGATAGGATATGAGAAAGCAATTTACTTTTGTGTATTAACTTTGTATTCTGCAACCTTGCTTAATTGCTTATTTGTCCCAGGAGGTTTCTGTTTATTCTTTGGGATATTTTACAAGACAATGATGGCATTTATGAACAAAGACAGTTTTATTTCTTCCTTCCCAATCTATATCTTTTATTTCCTTTTCTTGTCTTCTTGCATTAGCTAGGACTTCCAGTACGAAGTTGAATAGGAGTGATGAGAGGGGACATCCTTGCCTTGTATCTGATCTCAGTGAAAAAGCGTCTAGTTTCTCACTGTTAGATATGATGTAAGCTGTAGGGTTTTTGTAGATTTTATTTATTAAGTTGGGGAAGTTTCTTCTCTATTCCTAGTTTGCTGAGAGGTTGTTTGTTTAAGTCATAAATGAGTGTTGCATTTTGTCACCTTTTTTTCTACATCTTTTGATATGATCATATGATTTTTTTCTTTTTTAGCTTTTTGATGGGGTAGATTACATTAATTGATTTTTTAATGTTAAACCAAACTTGGATACCTGAAATAAATTTCACGTTGTCATGGTTGTGTAATTTCTTTTATGCATTGTCGGATTCAATTTTCTAATATATTGTTGAGGATTTCTGCATCTATGTTCATGAGAGATATTGGTTTGTAGTTTTCTTGTAATGTCTTTGTCTAGTTTTGGTGTTGGGATAATGGCTGGCCTCATAAAATGAGCTAGGAAATAAGTATTCCCTCTACTTCTATTTTCAGAAAGAGATTATAGAGAATTCATATAATTTCTTCCTAAAATGTTTGGTAGAATTCACCAGTGAAATTATCTAGGCCTCATCCTTTCTATTTTGGAAGGTTATTAATTATTGATTTAATTTCTTTAATAGATATAGGTCTATTCAGATTATCTCTATCTTGTTGAGCTTGGGTAGAATGTGTCTTTCAAGAAATTAGTCCGTTTAATCTAGGTTATCAAATTTGTGGGCATAAGGTGGCTCATAATATTCCTTTAGTATATTTTTATTGTACATAAGATCAGTGACAGCCTATTTTCATTTCTCTTATTTTAAATTTGTGTCTCCTCTCTTTTATTTTTAGTTAACCTGGCTAGAGACTTATCAATTTTATTGATCTTTTTAAAGAACCAACTTTTGATTTCATTGATTTTACTCTTGATTTTCTATTTTCAATTCCATTGCTATCTGCTCTAATTTTTATTATTTCTTTTCTTCTACTTACTTTGGATTTGTTCTTTTTCTGGTAGCCTAAGATAAAGCTTAGTTTGTTTATTTTAGAGCTTTCTTTTTTCTAATATATGCATTCAATGCTATAAATTTTGCTCTAAACATTGCTTTCACTGCATCCTACAATTTTGATTAGTTGTATTTTATTTTCACTTAGTTCAAAATATTTTTTCAAATGTTCTTGAGACCTTTTCCTTGGCTCCTGTATTAGAAATGTGTGGTTTACTCTCCCAGTGTTTTGGAGTTTTCCAATTATCTTTCTGTTACTTATTTCTATTCCATTTTTGCCTGAGATTATACTTTGTATGATTTCTGTTCTTTTAAATTTTAGGTGTATATTTTATGGCCCAGAATGGCATCTGTCTTGGTGAATGTTCTGTGTGAACTTGAGAAGGCATTGTACTCTGCTGTTGTTGGATGAGGTATTCTATACATGTCAAATAGATCTAGTTGATTGATATTGTTCAGTGCAACTATGTCCTTGCTGGTTTTCTGCCTGCTGGATTTGTCCATTACTAAAAGAGGTGTGCTGAAGTCTCCAACTATAATAGTAGAGTCATGTATTTTTTCTTGTAGTCCTATTAATTTTTGCCTCATGTATTTTGACATTCTGTTGTGGGTGGCATTCACATTAAAAATTGTTGTCTTCTTGGATACTTGACCTGTTTATCATTATATAATGCCATTCTTTATCCCTAAGTTTCTCTTGCTCTGAAATCTGTTCAGTCTGAAATTAATAATAGCTACTTCAACTTGCTTGTGGTTAATTATCTTTCTCTATTGTTTTAATTTATAAAAAGTAAAGTAATATTGGCATACAATATTATATTGGTTTCAGGTGTACAGCATAGTGATTCACATCTATATACCTTATGAAGTGATCACAAAAATTCTGGTAACTTTCTATCATTACACAGAGTTATTATAGTTATTGACTATATTCCTTGTGATGTACATAAAATCCCCTTATTTATTTTATAACTGAAAATTTGTACCTCTTAATCTTCTTCACTTTTTTCCATCTTTCACCCTCCTCTGCTCTAGCAATCACCAGTTTGTTCTCTGTTTCTGAGCCTGTTTCTGTTTTGTTTTGCTTGCTCATTTGTTTTGACCTCAGATTCTACATATAAGTGAAATCATACAGCATTTGTCTTTCTCTGTATTATTTATTTCACTTAGGTAGTACCCTCTAGGTCTATCTATGTTATCACAAATGGCAAGATTTCAGTCTTTTTGTGGCTGAATAACATTCCATTGAGTGTGTGTGTGTGTGTGTGTGTGTGTGTGTGTGTGTGTGTGTGTCACATCTTCTTTATGCATTCATTCAACAATGGACGTCTAGGTTGCTCCCATATCTTGGCTATTGTAAATAATGTTGCAATGAACATAGGGATGCATATATGTTTTTGATTAGTGTTTTTTATT
>NW_017731955.1:35884-36882 GCF_001890085.2 Hipposideros armiger
ATAATAGCCATCTGACAATGTGAGGTAATATCTCACTGTGGTTTTGATTTGCATTTCCTTAATGATTAATGATGTTGAACATCTTTTCATGTGTCTTTTGGCCATTTGTATGTCTTCTTTGAAGAAATGTCTATTCAAGGCTTCTGCCCATTTATTTAAAATTAAATTTATTGAGGTAACATTAGTTAATTACATTGTACAAATTTTAGGTGTATAACATTATAATTGGACAGTATTCTATTGTGTACTTATCATCCAAAGTCTAATTTCCTTTTGTTACCATGTTTTTGACCCTCTTTACTCAATTTGTCCTCACCCTCACCACCCCCTTTCTCCTCTGGTAATCATCATTCTGTTGTCTGTATCTATGAGTTAGTTTGTTTTATTAGTTTGTTTGTTACCTTTTAAATTTATATTCCACATATGAGTGAAATTATGTGGTTTTTGTCCTTTATACCTATATTCCACTTCTTCTTTATCCATTAACTCATCAGTCGACACTTAGATTGTTTCCATGTATTGGCTATTGTAAATAATGCTGCAATGAACATATATCTTTACACATTAGTGTTTTCATATTTTTCAGGTAAATACCCAGAAGAGGAATTTCTTGATCATATGGTAGTTCTAGTCTTTATTTAAAGGAACCTCCATACTTTTTTCCATAGTAGCTACACCAATTTATAATCCCACCAGGGTTCTTTTTTCTCCACATCCTCTCCAATATTTGCTATTTCTTGTCTTTTTTATACTAGCCATACTAACAGATGTGAGCGATACCTCATGTGGTTGTGATTTGTATTTCCTTAATAGCTAGTTGTGTTGAGCATCTTTTCATATGCCTGGAAGGGGCTTTGGGTGGGTGTCCTCAGGGAAACACCAGGTGGAGCAAATGGTGTTGGAACAGAGAGTGTCAGAAATAAGAAAGAAAGAAAGAAAGAAAGAAAGAAAGAAAGAAAGAAAGAAAGAAAGAAAGAAAGAAAGAAAGAAAGAAAGAA
>NW_017731955.1:37188-44473 GCF_001890085.2 Hipposideros armiger
GAGAGAGAGAGAGAGGGAGGGAGGGAGGGAGGAAGGGAGGAAGGAAGGGAGGAAGGTAGAAAGAAAGAGGTACCTGCCAGTGCAGGGCCAGCTGGGTGTAAGGAGAGTAAAAAAAGTGTCACCCACCAGCCCTTTTGTCCCCAAAGTTCCAACAGATTGCTTTCTATCTGCCATTTGCCCTAAAATTAGTCAATGTACCTCCTTCATGTATGACTCAGGCACTTTTCAAACTTCTGCCTCTGCCCTGGGACTTGGATCCAGTTAGCTTATATGCAAGCTCTTTAACCGTGGCTTCTTAGTTTCTACAGCCTTTTGGCTCTCCCAGACGTAAGCTCTGCTGGTTTTCAAAGCCAGATGTTAGGGACACCTCCCGGTGCAGGTTCCCAAGGCTGGGGTGCATTATGTGAGGCTCATACCCCTTGTTCCTTAGGGGGAACCTCTGTGGTTGTTAAATCCCTCCCACTTGTGGGTCACTATGCCGGGGTGTGGGACCTGATTAGACTGCATTTCTGCTTCTTGTACCCATCTCAATGTGACTTTTTCTTTATGCCCTTAGTTGTAGAAAATATGCTTGGCTAGTCTTCAGATTGTTCTAAGTGATAGTTGTTCTACATGTATTTGTAGTTTTTGTGTGTCCATGGGAGGAGGTAATCTCAGTGTCTTCCTCCTGTGCTGTCTTGATCCCCTCCTCCTCCTTTACTTTTAAACATATGTATTTTTATAGATTTAAAGTGGATTTCTTTATAGACAAAATATAGTTGGGTCTTGCTTTTTAATCCATTCTGACAGCCTCTGGCTTTTAATGGGTATATTAGAACCATTGATGTTTGAAGTGATTGTTGATATAGTTGGTAGTTCTTTGTTTCTTGTCTTCCACTCTTTTTCTTCCTTCTCTGGTTATAATTGAGCATTTTATATGATTCAATTTTTCTCCTCTCTCAACATATGAATTATACTTCTTTTTACCTTTTTTTTCTTTAGTGGTTGCCCTTGAATTTCATATATATATGCATATATATATGGTTTTTATATATATATGACTAACCCAAACCCACTTTCAAGTAATACTTTGAAGTCCCATATAACAGAATACTTCTGATTGCCAATATTTTTCCTATACCTTACAACATCGCTGTTATTTTTTCAATTATCCATAAGTTATAATCACTGAATACATTATTATTATTGGAACAAACTATTATCTGTTAGATCAATTAAAATAGGGAAAACAAAATATTTTTTTACCTTCATTTATTCCTTCTCTATTGCTTTTCTTTACTTTATATAGATCTGAGCTTCTGACCTCTCTCATTTTTCTTCTTTCTAAAGAACTTTTACTATTTCTTGCAAAGCGGGTTTAAGCAGTGACAAATTCCCTCAATTTTTGTTTGTCTGAGAAAGTCGTTATTTGTACTTCCCTTCAAAAGGTAATTTTACAGAATTCTAAGTTAATGGGGTTTTCTATCAACACTTTAAATATTTTACTCCACTCTCTTCTTATTTGCATGATTTCTGAAGAGAAGTTCAATGTAATTCTTATCCTTGCTATTTTATAGGTAAGGTGTTCTTTTTCGTGTGTGTGTGTGTGTGTGTGTGTGTGTGTGTGTGTGTGTGTGTGTGTTTAGGGTTTATTTATTTATTTATTTTTACTTTGTTTATTTTGACATTTAAAATTATTTTATATTAGCTTCAGGTGTACAGCATGGTGGTTAGATATTTATATAATTTAAGAAGTGATCCCCTGAATAGCCTAGTACCCACCTGGCAGTATGCATAGTTATTACCATATTATTGACTATATGCTCTATGCTTTACTTTACACCCCCCTGACTATTTTGTAACTACCAATTTGTACTTCTTTTTTTTTTTTAAGATTTTATTGGGGAATTGGGGGAGGGATACAGCCAAGTTGTTGTCCTTCAATCTTAGTTGTGGAGGGTACAGCAAGTTCAGCTCCAAGTTCAGTTGTGCCGCTCAGCTCAAGGTACTATGTTCAATTAGTTGTGGGTGGGCATAGCCACCATCCCATATGAGAGTCAAACCAGCAGCCTCATTGTTAAAAGTGCACACTCTATCCACTGAGCCATCCAGGCAGCAGCTCGGCTCAAGGTTCCAAGTTCAGTCTTAGTTGCGGGTGGGTGTAGCCACCATCCCATGCGGGAGTTGAACTGGCAGCCTTGTTGTTAAGAGCACGCACTCTATCCCCTGAGTTACCTGGGCGGCAGCTCAGCTTCAAGGTGCCGAGTTCATTCTTTTGTTGTGGGTGGGCATAGCCCACCATCTCCAACAGGCAACCTTGTTGTTAGGAGCATGTGCTCTCACCAGCTGAGCCATCCTGCCACCTGTTAGCAGCTCAGTGGCAGCTCAGCTCAGGCACAGCACACTGGCCCATGTGGGAATCGAACTGGCAACTCTGTTGCTCAGAGCTCGCACTCTTGAGCAAGCTCTTAACCAACTGAGCTACTCGGCCAGCCCCAATTTGTACTTCTTAATCCCCTCATTCACCCTAACCCCCAAACCCCCTCCAATCTATCACCCTAACTCTAATACCCATCTGATACCATACTTAGTTATTACAATATTATTGACTATATTCCTTATGCTATACCCTACATGCCCATAACTACTTTGTAACAACCAATTTGTATTTCTTAATACCTTCCTCTTTTTCACGCACCCCCTCAATCGCTCTCCCATCTGGCAACCATCAAAATATTCTCTGTATCTATGGGTTTGTTTCTGTTTTGTTTGTTTATGTTGTTCTTTAGATTCCACATGTAAGTGAACTCACACTGTATCTGTCTTTCTATGTCTGACACTCCACTCAGAACAATACCTTCCAAGTCCATCCATGCCACCAGAGGGCAAGAACCCATTCCCTTCCATGGCCATGCAATATTCCATTGTATATATGTACTATGTCCTCTTTATCCATTCATCCGTTGATGGACACCCAGGTTGCTTCCACATCTTGGCCATTATAAACAATGCTGTAATGAGCATATGGATACACATGTCCCCTTGAAGTGGAATTTTGGATTTCTTCGGGTAAATACCTAGAAGTGGGATTACTGGGTCCTTCTTTATTTCTTCATACAGCCTTTGTTTTAAAGTCTGATTTGTTTGGTATAAATATTGCTACCTCAGTTTGTTTGTTTGTTTGTTTGTTTGTTTGTTTGTTTGTTTGCTTCATTTTCATGGATATCATTTTCCCATCCCTGAAGAGAAACTCACTTCAGATGGAAAGTCACACGTGTGCCTTTCCATCTGAAGTGAGTTTCTTGTAGGCAGCATATGTAAGGATCCTGTTTCCTTATCTACTCAACCACCCTATCTTTTGATTGGAGATTTAATTCACTTACATTAAAAATGATTGTTGATAGGTACGTAGTTATTGCTATTTTATTATTCATAGTTTTTATCTTTTCATCTTAAAAATTTCCTCTAAAATTCCTTGTAGTACTGATTTGGTTGTGCTAAACTCCTTTAATTCTTCTTGTCTAGGAAGCTCTTTATCTGTTCTTTTATTCTAAATGATAGCTTTGCTGGGTAGATTTATCTTGACTGTAGGTCCTTTCTTTATATTGCTTTGAATATTCCATGCCAATTCCTTCTGGTCTGCAAAGTTTCTGTTGAGAAATCAGCTGACAGTCTTATGGGAGATTTCTTGTAGGTAACTAACTGTTTTTTCTCTTGCTGCTTTTAAGATTCTCTTTTTGTCTTTAACCTTTGGCATTTTAATTTTGATGTGTCTTGTTGTGGGCCTCTTTGGGTTCATCTTATTTGGGACTCTCTGCACTTCCTTGGCTTGCATATCTATTTCCTTTACCAGGTTAGGGAAGTTTTCAGTCATTATTTCTTCAAATAGGTTTTCAATTCCTTGTTTTCTCTCTTCTCCTTCTGGTACCCCTATGATGCAAATGTTGTTATGCTTGATGTTGCCTCAGAGGCCCCTAAACTATCCTCATTTTTTTTTAAGATTTTTATTGGGTAATTGGGGGGATGGGAACAGTGCTGGGGAATTAGGGGAAGGGGAACAGACAAGTTGCTGTCGTGTTTTTTTTTTTGTTCTTCAATCTAGTTGTGGAGGACGCCGCCTCACTGGCCCAAGTTGGCACCATCATTGCGCTCTTCTCTGGCGAGGCAGATCAGTCGCCAGCTTCTGGACAGCCGCTCACTGCGGCTGCTGGCCGCTCACGCTGGCTGCTGGCTACACACGGTAGCCCATGGCAACCCACTGCCACAGGGACTGCAGCCCACACCGTCGCCAGCAACTCACAGCAGCCCAGCTCCAGGTTGAGCTGTTGTTCAGCATCTTAGCTGTGGAGGGCGCAGCGTCACTGGCCCTCATGTGTGGGATCCGAACCTGGGCCCTCTGGCATCCCAAGCGAGTTCTTAACCATCGCGCCACTCGGCCGGCCCTATCCTCATTTTTTTTAAATTATTTTTGCTGTTCTGATTGGGTGTTTTCCGCTACTGTATCTTTTAAATTGTTGATTCAGTCCTCTGCTTCCTCTAATCTCTTGTTGATTCCCTCTAATGTATTATTCATTTCAGTATTCTTTATTTATTATTTTTTTATGTTTTCTAGCTCCATTTTTATGTTTCCTATCTCTTTGTTGAAGCTCTCCCTGAGATCATTGAACACACTTATAACCAGAGTTTGGAATTCTGTGTCTGGTAGATTGCTTGTCTCCATTTTGTTTAATTCTTTTTCTGGAGATTTGTTCTGTTCTTTTATTTGGGACATGTTTCTTTGTCTCCCATTTTGGCTGCCTCCTTGTGTTTTGTTTCTATGCATTAAGTAAGGGCTGCTATTTCTCCAGGTCTTAGTAGAGTGGACTTATGTAGCAGGTGTCCTGTGGGACCCAGTGGTGCAGTCTCTCTGGTCAGCTGAGCCAAGTGCTCCAGGTGTGTCCCTTGTGTGGGTTGTGTGTGCCCTCCTGTTGTAGTTGAGCCTTGATTACAGTTTACATGTCAATAGGAGGGATTGACCCTCAGGCTAATTTGATGTGAGGACTGGTTGTGACTACAGTGGACTAACTGTGGTGCAAGGGCTGACCCTACAGAGCAGGGTTTGCTTTAGCAGGGCTCAGGTGCCTGCCTAGTCTGCCCTTTGGGTGTGTCATCCTTAGAAGCAGCTGTGTGATGCTGTGGTTTGGTTCAAAGCTGGCCACCAGGCATGCCAGCCTTGGAGCCTTCTGGGAGGGGACCCACTGCAGGCCAAGTTTAGCCACAGCTTGTACCCTGCCTGGGCCACCTGGTATGTGACACAAAGCAACCCACAGATAGCTGCCACTGGCACTGGGTTTGAAGATGCCTTGAGAGGCCAATTTGCGAACTGAGGCAGGCTGTTGCTAGTGTGGGCTTAGCGCTGCTCAGCCAGAGTTACGGGACATGCCAAAGTCAGATACTGCTTGTTTGGGTTTTGTGAACCTTTGAGAGATTTTATGAAAGTCCACAGAAAAGCTACTGTTAGTGGCTTGGGTGTGCCTGAAAGTTGGGTGGGGCATTGTCTCAGGGAATCACTAGGGTGGGGCAGATGGAAGGTGATAGCCAGTTTGATGGCAACTCAGATATGGCATCTGTCTGCATGCAGGGAAGGGAGGGCTCAACAAAGAAACAATGGCTTCCACCAGCTCCTCCCTCCAGGAGAAAGCTGCCCCTCCAGCCCTCACCCTGAGGCTAGACAATTCAGTTCCTTCCCTTTAGTCCCTGGCACCTTCTGAACTGCTGCCCAAGTGCTGGAGCTCAGAGCCAGTGAGTCCATCAGCAAATAAGTCAATGCATGGGTCCTTTAAGAGGAGCACCTAGTACTGCGGTCACCCTCCAGCTTACTCAGCGCAATCTCTACTGGTGTTCACAGCCAGAAGTTATGGGGCTTCCCTCTATGGCACTGAAACCTTGGGCTGGGGAGCCTGTTGTGGGACTGGGACCCACCACTGCTCTGAAGAGGACCTCCACAGCTGAGATATCCCTCCCAATTTTTAATGGTCTCATGCAGGTGTGGGGCCAGCCTGTTTTGTGTCTCTGACCCTCCTACCAGTCTCGAGGTGGCTTCTTCTGTATGTCTGTAGTTGTAGAGCTTTGGTTCAGCTAGACTTTAGGTGTTTCTCAATGATGGTTGTTCTGTAGTTTAGTTGTAATTGATGTGGTCCTGAGAGGAGATGAGCACAGCATTTACCTACTCTGCTGTCTTGACTGGAAATTGTTTAGGGTTTTTTTAATTGATATAAAATACACATAAAATTTACCATCTTAGCCATTTTTAAGAGTACTGTTCAATGGTATTAAATACATTCATATTGTTGTGCCCCCATCACCACCATCCACGTCCATATGTTTTTTCATCTTACAAAGCTGAAATTCTATACATATTAAACAATAACTCCCCATTCGCCCCTCCCCTTGGTCCCTGGCAACCACCATTATACTTTTTGTCTTTATTATTTGGGCTATTCTAAGTACCTAATATAAATGGAATTACACAGTATTTGGCTTATTTCCCTTAGCATGTCCTCAAGATTTGTCCATGTTGTAATATATGTCAGAACTTCCTTCCTTTTTAAGGCTGAAAATATTTCATTGTATGCGTATACCACATTTTGTTTATTCATCCATCAATGGACACTTGGGTTGCTTCCATATTTTAGCTATTGTGAATAATGCTGCTATGAACATGGGTGTACAAATACCTCTTGAGATCCTGCTTTCAATTCTTTTGGATATAGAGCCAAAGGTAGAATTGCTGGATCTTAAAAAAAGAAATTAAAAAAAAAAGAAATTCCTTTCTCCAAAAAAAAAAAAAAGAATTGCTGGATCATATAATGATTCTATTTTTAATTTTTTGAGGACCCACCATACAGTCGTCCACAGCAGCTGTACCATTTTGCATTCTCACTGACAGTGCACAAGGGTTCCAATTTCTCCACGTCCTTCCCAACACTTGTTATTTTCTGGGTTTTTCATAGTAGCCATCCTAATGGGTATGAGGTGGTATCTCATAGTTTTGATTTGCATTTCCCTAATGATCAGTGATGTTGAGCATCTTTTCATGTGTTTATTGGCCATTTGTATATCTTCTTTGAAAAAATGTCGAAGTCCTTTGCCCATTTTGGAATTGGTTGTTTATTTTTTGTTCTTGAGTTTTAAGAGTTTTCTATATATTCTGGGTATTGATCTCTTATCAGATATATGATTTACAAATATTTTCGCCCATTCTGTGGGATGCCTTTTTACTCTGTGGATACTCTTTGGATGCAGACAGTTTTTAAATTTTCATGAA
>NW_017731955.1:44575-45883 GCF_001890085.2 Hipposideros armiger
TTCTATTCATATATGGTATGTCTCTATGTCAATACCACACTGTTTTTATTTCTGTAGCTTTGTAGTAAGTTTGAAATTAGGGAGTGTGGGTCCTCCAGTTTTGTTGTTCTTTTTCAAGATTGTTTTGGCTTTTTACGGTCCCTTGAGATACCATATAAATTTTAGAATGGATTTTTCTATTTCTTATTGTTATGTGTCTTTAAGGCTATGGATTTTCCTTTGTTCACTGATTAAATATATCTCAAGCATTTTGATAAGCAATGCTTTTATTATCTTTTTTTCAGAAATTTTGTATTTCTGTTTGTATTTCCCTTTCATCCAAAGGTGTTTAATAGATGGTTCATAAATTTATAGGTGGAAAGGATTTTTTATTTGATTTTTTTAAATTCTAGTTTTCTTCCATTGCCATATTAGAGATTACTATTTCTACGTTATGAAATTTATTAGTGTTTTCTTTCATTGAATAAATGCTCGATTTTTGTAAATGTCCCATGTTTTCTTGAGATGAAGATACCTTCTCTATTATTAGGTGTGGTGCTAGATATTTCCCCTTATATTGGGTTGTCGGACAAGTCATGATGCATTTTTGCAACAAAAAACATAGAAAAAAATACATTATGACTTTTCCAACAACCCAATATGTTTTACCTTATTATTATGTTTAGATCTTCTATATCTTATTTTTGTCTACTTGACCTGTTCTATACTGAGAGTGTCATCCTAAAGACTCCTATTACTAATATTATTCTGCCTATTTTTCCTTGCATCTCCTGTAGTTTCTGCTTTAAGTGGGTGCTGCTGTGTAATTTGGTGTGTGTATATGTTTATAACTGTTATATCTTGTGATATCATGACTTCCATCATTTTTGCTCAAAAATACTTTGTCTGGTGTCAGGATTGCTTTTTATCATTTCCATTTGTCTGGTATATTCTTGTCTATCCCTGTATCTTTAGCCATTTTGAATTGTTTTATGTGTTTTTCTTTCATGCCGCGCATAGTTGAGTTTTGGTTAATGAACTAATTTAAAAATCTCTTTTATTTTAGTAAGCAAGTCTTATTTATTGAAATGACAGATATGTTTGGTCTCAATACTGTCATATTATTGTTTTACTGTGCATATTATAATTACTGTGTGTATTAATTTCCTAGGGTTGCAGTAACAAATAATCACTGACTTGGGTGACTTAAAACAACATAAATTTACTCTCTCACAGTTCTGGAGTCTAGAAGTCCAAAGTCAAGGTGTTGGCAGGTCCATAATCCATCTTGCCTTCTTCTAGGGAAGAATCCTTCCTTGCCTCTTCCTC
>NW_017731955.1:48633-51372 GCF_001890085.2 Hipposideros armiger
AAAAAAAAGAGTGTGAGCTCTGAGCAACAGGGTCGCTGGTTCAATTCCCGGCCTGAGCTGAGCTGTCACTGAGCTGCCAACAGGTGGCAGGATGGCTCAGCTAAATAAGTAAGTAAGTAAGTAAATAAATAAATAAATAAATAAATAAATAAATAAAATTTAAAATGTCTCTATAATTAAATGTTTAAATATGATACACTTACTTTGACCTCAGGAAATTAAGCAAGATTTAAAGCTATTTATGGGCCATGGCTTGCTCTGTAATTTATTTTACTTTGATTTACTTTGCTGTCACTTTAGTAATGGGGAATTATTATTCTACCCCAGACCAGATAATCCAGGAAAGAAAGAAATCCTTCAAGGCTGAGAAAAAGCAGGGTAACACTCAAAAGAAGTACCAGGATTTTCTGGATATTGTCCTTTCTGCCCAGGTAAATCTTTTAAATTTCTGAGACTGCTCATATATTTAGTTAATTGTGAAGGTAGGTGGGTGAGTGGGCAGGAGAGGAGATAAAAGCAATATTGACCAAGTAAATTTAATAATACTTTTGAATTAATGGGTTGGCTCCATAGATTTTTGTTGTGTTTTGTTCTGTTTTTTAGTTTCAGGTGTACAAAACAATGTAATAGTTAGACATTTACACCCCTCACAAAGTGATAACCTCATTTCCCCCAATCTACTACCCTCTGACATCGTATATAGCTGTTACAATTTTATTGACTCTATTCCCTATGGTGTACTCTACATCCTGTAGGGGAAATATATATATATAAAATTATGGTTGACATTCAATATTATTCAGCTTCTGCTTTGGGTGTACAGCTCAGTGGTCAGGCATCTACCCAATCCATGAAGTGGTCTCCCTAATAAGACAAGTGCCCGTCTGACACCCTACAAAATCTTTACATTATTGATTATATTCCCCCCAACTGTGTTTCATATCCCCGTGACAATACTGTAGCCACCAATTTGTGCTTTCTAATCCCGTCACCTTCCTCCTCCCACCTCCCTCCCATCTAGCAACCATCACTTTTTTCTCTATGTCTCTGAGACTATTTCTGTTTAGTTTGCTCATTTATTCTATTCTTTAGATTCCACATATAAGTGAAATCATATGGTATTTGTCTTTCTCCTTCTGACTTATTTGCACTTAGCATGCTGTTCTCTACATGCATCCATATTGTTGCAAATGGTAAGATTTCATTTTTTTAATTAATAGTTTTAGGTGTACAAAACAATGCAATAGTTATGCTTTTCACCCCTCACAAAGTGACAACCCCCCTCCCCCAATCCACTGGCCCCCCAACACCCGATATCATACATATCTATTATAATTCTTCGTTCTTCTTTACGGCCAAGTAATACCCCATTGTATTAATGTACTACAGTTTCTGTGTAGCTCCATAGGCTTTTAGGTAAAGACAGAATTCTGCAACTCTGTCACTAGGGGGAGTCAGATAAGGCTAAATTTTTTACTGATTTGACAGCATTTGGTGACTATCATAAAGATATATGGTAATTCAGGAAAACACAGGAGAATGGGTCACAGGGTAAGCTGGTGAAATGATGATGAGGCGGTGCTGGAAAATCTGGATAAATCTGGCAGGATGATTGGAGGAAGTCTTTACAAGGCCTGATTTCCTTAGCTAACTTTAGTCCTCCTTTATGCTCTGGGCAAAATATGGCTCATAGTACACATTTGTTACACTGAATTAAAAATTGAACTTCTCATTGAAAACTCTATTTTTTTCCCCTAAAACCATTAATTCATTGGGGCTGCAAACATCTATAAACTGACATTGCACAAAAAGGTCTCTACTCTGCTTTCTAGGATGAAAATGGTGACAGCTTCTCAGATACTGACCTACGGTCCGAGGTGAACACATTCATGGTGGCAGGGCAAGACACTGTGGCAGGGAGCATTTCCTGGCTCCTCTACCACCTGGCTCAGAACCCTGAGCATCAGGAGAAATGCCGGGAAGAGATCAATAGCATCGTGGAGGATGGGTCATCCATCACCTGGTAAGATCTGCATGCCTAAACATTTCATCCTACTTCTCATGGGATTTTGCTTTATTCTTTCTTCTGGTACCTTGGTGACTGTAGTGTTCAAGATGTGTGTATATGGAAGCAGAAAAGGCAGGCTACCATTTTGCTCTTTTTCTAGAGGTCCCAAAATTATCCCTTTGCCTTTTGCAAAAGCAGTTCATTCATCCATCAATTATATGTTTCATTGTTTTTCTAATCAGTGGTGTGTAAATTATCCTATTTCTTTCTTTCACCCAGGCTCTGAGGCATTGAAAATGGGGACTTGATCCCTAGACTTGCATTTAGAGCTTGAAAGGTAGGGCTCAAGTGGGGTTCCTCTTCTAAGAGAACTGAGTGAGCATCTGCCTCATTTAAGCCTCATTGTAGACATTCTCTCCCATTCCCTTGCTCATTCCTCAGGATTGGCTTTGGACTTTGAAAATAGTACAAAAGGGTACACATTGAAGTTGAGTTTAACAAATAGAAACTGAGGACATTTTAAGTACTGAAGCACTAAAAATATATGCAAGATTATGTGTGGATTCTGCCCTCAATGACTTCACCCCTCGTACTAGAGACACTAAAGAATAACTAAAGAATAACATGGTAAGGGTAATGAGAGAGCTATGTGCTGGCTACCACAGAGACTTAAAAGACAGGTGCCTAACCTGGCATGAGGGGCTCTTGGGATATTGGACACCTAAGCTGCC
>NW_017731955.1:59937-70235 GCF_001890085.2 Hipposideros armiger
CTTCCCCCAATTCCCCAGCGCTGTTCCCATCTCCCAATTCCCCAATTAAAAAATTCCAAAGAACAGAAATAAAATGTATAAATTCTAAATCTGTAAAGGAAAGTATGGAACAGGAAAAAAAATAGAATATAAAAAACTCAACATATTCCCCCAAAAAAATGCAAGAAAGGAGGAAAAAAAGAGCATAGGAAAGGAAGGACAAACTGAAACTACAAAGGAAGATAATAGGAACATGTGCAAATATATCAATAATCAACGAGTGTGAATAGAAGGAACTGACAAGACAGAGGTTGTCAGGGTAGATTTCCAAGACATTCCTAAATCATTAGGGCACAGAATTATTGAAAATAAAAGGATGGTGTATATATAAGCCAGGAAATTGGAATGGCTACAGTAATATTACAAAATAGATAAGGTAAAACAAAACCAATATCTGGGAATAAAAGAGGCATTACACTAAAAAGAAAAATATTCAACACACCAGGAATCTATAACAAGTCTAAACATGGAAGCAAATTTTAAAAACCTCAAAATATATATCAAAAAATTGATAAAACTACAGGGACCTATCAATAAACCCACAATTTTGGTGGGAACTCTAAATGCACTAGCTCAAATATTAATAGACTTATAACATTTATATTGTAATATAGTAAAGATTTAGAAGACTCTAACATAAATAAGTTTGATTTAATGAATATATAGAACTCAGCATCCAAAAATTAGAAAAAAATGCAAACTTATGAAGATACAATGAACATTTACAAAAATTGAGCACATACAACACCATATAGCAATTCTCAAAATACTTCAAAGAATTTAATATAAACCATATTCACAGACAACAATGCAGTTAAGTCAGAATTCAATAGTAAAAGATAGTGCATGCCTAGACCCTATTCGTCTGTGCAACTGCAGTCCTAAATTACAGTTTGAACAATTCCAACAACCAGGTTTAGCATGCCAGCAACACTCCTGGGTTAGCAATCAGTCTATGACAACCCCAGATAGACCCTCATTGATCTCCAATGGACACATTGTTTCAGCTAATATTTCAAGGAGCTTCACTATGGGTCAAAAGAGAAAAGGAATAAAAGGAACGTATAAATCTACTTCTGACACATGCAATATGTACATTTAACTATCCTAAAGGTAACTCACACACACTGAGATAACTACTATCAAAAAACAAACAAACAAAACATCAAACAAACCAAAAATAACAAGTGTTGATGAGGATGTGGAGAAAGTGGAACACTTGTGCTCTCTTGGTGGGAATGTAAAATGGTACAGCCACTATGGAAAACAGTATGATGTTTCCTCAAAAGATTAAAAATAGAATTACCATATGTCCCAGCAATCCCACTTCTGGGTACATATCTGAAAGACTTGAAAGTAGATATTTGCTCCATTTACAATAGCAGCCAAAAGCATAAAATATGTAAGAATAAATTTTACAAAAACATGTTCAAGCCTATAGACCCAAACTATAAAACTTTGCTAAATCTATAACTTCCATTTCACTTTTTTTTNCAAAGAGAACTGAAAGGTAGAAATGCTAAGGGCAACCCAGACCCATGACCAGGGGGAAAACATCATATTTAAATGCAAAGGTCAGCTCAGTTAGAACGTTTGCGAAGGAAAATTTAAATTTATATGGGTATAGTAGAGATCTCACTTTTTATGAGAAAATAATAGTCAATTCCTACCATAAATTAAAGGTCTAATTGATACAGCGCAAAATACAGTGTTGATTGGTCATTCATTATTCATTCATTGAATTTGGAAACACTGTATACTACCTCCCCAAATTAATTAGATATTTTAACTTTGATTAGGGTGGATATGAATACAACTCAAATATTAACCTTTCTTATTCTTGTTTGGCGTATGTGAAATGTGAGAACAATAAAGAAATCTTTGCCAGATGAGAAAACAAAGTCCAGAAGATCTCTTAACTACCATTTATTTTAATGAGAGAAATGGCAATAATAGGGAATAAAATGTTTTTATTCTATAATATGGCCTTATAGTTACATTTAATGAAATTTGTATATAGCATTCTGAGAACTGATAATTCTTTTAGACAGATAATAAAACAATACCGCAAAGAGCAATTTCTGGAAAACCTGGGAAGTTGTTCAGTGTCTCTGTTTGCTCCTTGTCAGCCCATTTCTGCATTGGGGTAAAAGTCCTCTCTTCTTTTTGCACCAGGACTGAGATGGACAACACTGCTTTTCTTAAATATGCAAAGTGCCAGACTAAGCACAATGAGTCTTTTTATTCTAGGCTCAAAATTAAAATTTCACATTACTGAATGGCCTGCATTCAAAATAAGTACTCAGAAAAGCAAATAGAAATACAATAAAGCAAACAGACTAAATACTATATATTCATAGCATTTCACTGAACCAACCTGAGTAGCTGGGATGCAAATAAAAAACTTGATTCTTCTCCTGCCGACACTTCAAGCTTGCTATGTGGGACAGGTTCTTATAATCTCTGGACTGATATCTTGAGTGAATCTCACAGTGTTCCCATCCATTTAAATCATAAGAGCAGTCTCATTTCAGTAAGGAAACTGTCTGATCTAGTGTAATACTGAAAACTTCAAATTCTTCTTCACTTGGAGCATCTCCCTCCATCCCAGCTCAGTACTTCTTTGGTCTGGAATCCAGTGGTGGGTAAAGGGCTTGTGGTTGGCTTCTTCTTGCTGACCAGCTCCTCCCCTATCCTGCTGTTTCTGACTCTCCAGAAATGGTCCCAGGCAGGAGAGAGGATAAGGAGAAAGCAGTTGGTACCAATGTGAGCTTGCCCGCTGAGCTTGGCAGTTATTCACTGCTTCCTTTTACTCGCAGTGGGTACATCTATGGGTTTCTTGGAGATTCCCTCACTGGAACTTTGCAGTGGTGATTCATGAGGCAAAGGAATTCTTGTCCTTCAAGTTCCCTTCAAGCTGGTTCGGAGCGCTCTCTCTTTCTGGTTCATTGGCCCATAGGACACAGAAGACCATTCTTGCTTTGTCCAGGTTGGTCTTCCCTGCCCCTCTGACTGTTCTGATTCACAGCCTTTCTTATCAGCCCTATGCTCTCCTAAACTCAGGAAGCACAGGTCAGATCACCTCTTGAAGCCCCTCGCTGCTCAATGGCATTCCAGCAATTCTCTTTAAAGGATTTTTTTCTCTCTCAAAACGCTTAAGCTCCTTTCTTCAATCCTTAGTCATTCTTTTTCTTTTCTTGATTTACATCATGAGCTAAGGGTCGCAAACTCAGTTTTCAGAAATCTTCTTAGCAAACCCTTTACTGTACCCCCTTACTTAATGAGGATTTTGGCACCTGTTTGATTCCTCTTGTCTGAGACCTCACCTGAGCCTGAGGCAGAAACAGTCCCATTCTAACATTCTGTTACATAAACCAATTAGAAAAATAGCTTTACCTGAGGATGATACTTACCAGGAACAAACATCAAATAGAAAAAAATATATCAATATTCACAGACTGGATGTGGAGCTGAGTTTCGTGTCCTCTCTCCCTTGTGCTGACAGGGACCAGTTGGGTAAGATGTCCTACACCACAATGTGTATCAAGGAGTCTCTCCGATTGATGCCTACCATCCTCTCCATTTCCAGAGAACTCAGCAAGCCTATTACCTTCCCAGATGGACGATCCTTGCCTGCAGGTCTTTGATTTCTTTTCCTATGCAGTTTCTAGAGACCATGGGATTCTGGGGACACTAAAAAGGCCCGGGGATTTCTCAAGTCTTGGAGAAGTCTTGGCGATCCTTAGGGCATCTGGCTTAAGATTGGGCACCTATTAAGTAAGAGCTCAGTAGGTAATGCCTTGATCAGTTGTGGGTTTCAGAGACTTTCCCACAGGCACATAGCTATTTGCAGCAAAGCTATCCCCAGAACCTATGTCACCAGAATCAGAATACAGGGTTTCTTCCATTGTGGGACATTATTTCTAAGATAATCCTTGTTTGGCTGAGTTTCAAACTCACGTGAGACTTCATGGGAGATGAACACCATTATGTTTATATAGAAGACCCAAGAAAAGCCTTTGGCTTCATCATCGTAATAATATCACCCTAATAAGTGTGCAGCACTTACTAGTTTACATAGAGCCTCAAATATGTTATCTCAATTTTTCTCCTGAAACATGATCTTAGCAGACACTTATATAGTGCTTGGAAATTTACAAAGGACTTTCAACTACTTTTGGTGTAGCCAAAAACCCACTTGGGAGACTCCAGTGTGCAGTGAGCAGAGCTAGACTTCACACAGAAGTCCCAAGCCAGAACCCAGTGCTCTTAGAGCAACACAGGTTTCTGAGCAGGGTGAGTGGGATGCAGAGGGGTCACGTGAGACACCCTTCACTTAGCTGCTTCAGTGTTCTATTAACTCTTGCCATTGGAAACAAGCTGACAGGATTGCTCATAGCAAACACCAACAACGTGTCACTTACTGTGACTTTGTTGACAGATCAAGAATTATTTCTGGTAACCAAATCATCCTAAATTGTCTCTCCTCTGTCTTTTTTTTAAATCCCTAAACTACGTGGCTTTAGCCAAAATTCCCTGCCTTTTGTGAATAAACAGCACCAGCAGAAACTTATCATTGGATTTACACAATGGAATTATGGTTCTGTTCTTATGTACCCAAACTTTATTGAGTGGGTGCTTGATAGTGCATTAATAGATGTACAGTAGTCCCCCCTCAACAATGGTTTTGCTTTCCATGGTTTCAGTTACCTGCAGTCACCTGAGGTCCAAAGCCCTTGTTTTACTTAATAATGAGCTCAAATCACAAGAGTAGTCATGCTGGCAATTGGATATGCCAAAGAGAGACTGTGAAGAGCTTTTTAAAAGAGAAAATGTAGAAGTTCTCAATAAGGAAAGAGAAAAAATTGCATGCTGAGTTTGCTAATATCTATAGTAAGAATGAATCTATCCATGAAATTGTGAAGAAGGAAAAGAAATGTGTGCTACTTTTGCTGTCACACCTCAAAATGCAAACGTTATGGCCACAATGCATGATAAGTGCTTACTTAATATGAAAAAAGGCATTAAATTTGTGGGTGGAAGACATGAACAGAAAACATGTTCTGATTGACAGCAATGTGTTGTGCCAGAAAGCACTAAGCTTACCCGAAGACTTCAGCTAGGGATCCCTGAAATGAATGACATTAAGCCATTGTCTGCATTCAGGGATGGTTACACAGATTCAGGAATAAGCTTGGCATTTTATGATCTCACATCATCACAAGACGTATGAGTATAGTAAAATAACGTATTTTGAGAGACTACATTCAAATAACTTTATTACAGTATATTGTTATAATTGTTCTTTTTTATTAGTAGTTGGTGTTAGTATCTTACTGTGCCTAATTTGTAAATTGAACTTTATCATAGGTATGTATGTATAGGAAAAAACATAGTAGATATACAGTTTGGTACTATGTGTTGTTTCAGGCATCCACTGGAGGTCTTACAACATACCTCATTAATAAGGAGGGACTACTGTATAAGTAATTTCCAGAGGCAGCAGAAAACATAAGCATGGGTTATCATTTTGACACGATACCGATAGCTTTTTCAGATAGAATCATGGATTCAATAGAGCATTGCTTTGAAAACTAAGGTGACATCAAACTGCATCCTTCCATGGGTCCTTCACTGCTGGCATCAGCTACAGCACACAGAGTTCTGCCAGCAGCTAGCTCTTTCTCTTCCAAAAGAGAAGTCTTACTAAAGAATGATATACCAGTAGCCTACTGCTTGCTCTTTCTCCTGCAATATCCTTGATTTCTTTCCTTTCTCAGGAGTAACTGTGGTTCTCAGTATTTGGGGTCTTCACCACAACCCTGCTGTCTGGGAAAACCCAAAGGTATGACTGTCTTAATCGAAAATACTTAAAAGAACTATGCTGTGCAATGCACTTTTTGTTAGCTGTGCATGGAAGTGGCAAATGATACCGCAAACAAAAATACACATAAAAAACAAAAATGTAAGACTTTTCCACAGAAGAAAAACTATCCTTTTCCCTATTGCTACTTTATCTTTGCTTGAATGAATAAACCAGCATAATGCCACACAACCTGCTCTAAACTGCCACAGTCATTTACTTAACAAGCTCTACCAAGCGCTTACATAGATATCAGCAAGAGTGTAGACTGTCAACAGTAATTCAGGTAACCCAAACTCCCTTTTGCTGGATGTAACAATCAGGGTTCTGGCAGGAAATCAATGACATACTTGCATTGAGCAATTTGAGGTGTTATGAAGGAACTATTGAAAAAGGTGTGGGTTAGGGTTTTGGAAAAGCAAAATGGAGCAAATAACCGTAGAAGTGCTTACCACTTCTAGGCCTGATGGGACAATGGAGAGAGGATTAAAAACCTGGATAGAGAGCTCGTAGGAAAGGCCAAGAGGCAGGAATGGTGGCCATCAGCAGAGCGTGCAGTCAACCTGAGATAACCTGGTAGGGAGGGACTCAGGGAATAAATATCCCGAATGCGCTCTTCTCCCACCCTCCAGATCTCTTATCAATCCCGTTTCTTGGTCAAACCCAACAGGGCAACATGTGGGTCAGCTTCTTGGAGCCCAGAGCAAAGTGATTTGGAAGGGAAGAGAAAGGACCTGGAGAGGCAAAAATAAGATATGGAACCTACCTGAGTTCCTTGATTCAGTGTCCTCTAAACTTTGAACACAACATGTACAAATGCTTCCTTTTACATAAGCTGCTAGGGTTTAAGATCTGTTACACGTAAGGGAAAGTTGGACTGCATGTCTCAGTAACAACTGATCATATAATCATTTTCGGCTTGACTTCAAAGTAGGTGCACTCTTACCTCCAGAGTGAAAAATAATACCACTGGCCATAGTATTTCTGCTTTCCCCTTACTTAGCCTGGGTAGCGGACTAGTCAATTGAGAGGCCAGCCAAGGCCACAGGTCTAGAGTTGCACGGCCCAAGGTGGCAGCCATTAGCCACATGTGGCTGTTGAGTCCTTGGAATGTGGCTAGTCAGAATTGAGATGTACTGGAAATATAAAATACACACTGGATTTTTAAGATGTAGTACAAAAAAATGTGAAATATTTTCTTAATCATTATTTATATTTGGTAGATGTTGGAATGATATTTTCTATTAAATAAATTGTATTATTAAAATTCATTTCACCTTTTAAAAATGTGACTACCAGAACATTTGAAATTACATGTGTGGCCCACAATATATTTCTTTTGATTAGTGCTAAGTAGTAGCTTAAGAAATGTGTTGATGGTGTTTGGGGACATTGCCCTCTCATTTCAGGTCTTTGACCCCTTGAGGTTCTCTCAGGAGAATCATAATCAGAGACACTCCCACTCCTTCTTACCATTCTCAGCTGGACCAAGGTGAGGACAACTTGAAGTTGTTGAAAATACACAAAAATGTTTACTTAGGGACAGCTTTTTTCCTTTAACCCCTCAGCTCTATTAATTCTTCCATGCAACCCCACCTTCTCACGTGACCATGAAGCAGAACTTACTGCCTATTTGAGCCTCTAAGAGGGCCAGTTAGTTTTACAGAGGACAGTGCCCTTCTCAATCACATCCTATATAGCCGTGCCTCAGAACACTATCCTATGATGCAAGCTGTTGCTCATAGGCTCAATGCAGTCTATCCCCACCGCAGGTGGGCTGCATTTATTTTTTTTCTAAAAATAGAAAAAATTATTATTATTTTTTTAATTGGGGAATTGGGGGTGGGGAACATTGTTGGGGAGTTGGGGAGGGGGACCAGCCAAGTTGTTCTTCAATCTTAGTTGTGGAGGGCACCAGTCGCCATCTGTCTGCCCATTGGCAGCTCGTGGCCTCTAAACTCAAGGTGCTTTGTTACAATCTTAGTTGCAGGTGGGCATAGCCACCATCCCATGCAGGAGTTGAATCAGCAGCCTTGTTATTAAGAGCGCATGCTCTATCCACTGAGCCATCCGGGCGGCAGCTCAGCTCAAGTAGCCAAGTTCAGTCTTAGTTGCAGGCGGGCATAGCCCACCATCAAACAGGCAGCCTTGTTGTTAGGAGCATATGCTCTCACCAGCTGAGCCATCCTGCCACCTGTTGGCAGCTCGGTGGCAGCTCAGCTCGGGAGCAGCATCACTAGCCAGTGTGGGAATCAAACCAGCAGCCGTGTTGCTCAGAGCTTGTGCTCTTAAGCTAACTCTTAACCAACTGAGCCATTCGGCTGGCCCCAAAATTATTATTTTTTAAATTTTCAGCTTTATTGAGGTATAATTGACAGATAAAATTGTAAGATCTTTAAAGTATACATCATGATGATCTGATATATGTGTACATTGTGAACAAATTTCTCCCCAGCTAGTTAATTAACACATCCTTCCCCTCACATATTTATCTTTGTGTGCATATGAGAAAGAGAGAGAAATTTAAGTTCTACTTCCTTAGCAAATTACAGTTATACAATATAGTGCTATCAACTGTAGTCACCATGTTTTACAACAGGTTCTCACAGGAGAAACAATTCTATGAGCAACTCTGGGTGCTACCTGGTTTAGCGAGGGCATCGCATTCTTGCAGGGAACGATGTAAACCCAAAGTACAAAAGTTTGTGTGGCACTGAGAATGAAAATGTTACTTTACTGTGAACATCAGACTTGTTATTCTAGTATCTTATTAAAGACTCAGAAGGAACACCATTTCTTCAAGTATCTCTTGTTTTCTCTTGGCGTCTACAGGAACTGCATTGGGCAGCAGTTTGCCATGATGGAGATAAAGGTGGCCATTGCTATGATTCTACCCCGCTTCCGGTTGACTCTAGATCCCACCAGGCCTCTTTCCTTCGAGCGCCAAATTCTCCTCAAACCCAAGAACGGGCTCCACTTGTACCTGAAAAAACTTCCTTAATGTTAGAGTCTAGGGTACAATGATTATATATATTTTGTTTTAACATTAAATTTACAACTAAGGGCCCAAGAAAATGAAGAGGAATCAAAGTATGGTGGGAAGGTTAGGGGTAGGTGGTGTGGGGGTCTCTGTGGAGCTGCATATTATCCAAAACCATCTCTGTTTCTGTATGACTTTGGGAGATCTTCAGATCTTTTCTGTTTGAGTTTGGCTACTATTAATGCTATATACCAAGAAGTTTGCTAGGTAACGTCCACACATGTTCTGCTGTTTTTAAAAACACTTTTCAGAATTACACAGTAGTAGGTGAATGTATTTCCAACAGTAGAAAGGCATGTAGGGTAAAAAGTAAAAATCGCATTTCCCATAGCATATACCTACTTCCCCAACCAATCCTACTGCTTTTCCTAAACACAGAATAGTTTGGTGTGCATTCTTTCAGACTTTTTCCTGTATACTTCATGTGTATGTATGTATTCTTATAGATGGGATCAAATCCATATTGTTCTTGCCTTTTTCATTTAATAAAAATAATACATCCCATTCCTAATCATGGCTTCATTCTGTAACATGGATGTACTATAACGTAACTCTTTTCCCATTATGGGATATTTAAGTTAGTTGTAGTTTTAAAAACATGCTTATTGGCCATTTGTGTTTATCCTTTTTTTGTTTTCTATGACTTGCACATCATCTATTTTTCTTTTCTATGGAGTTGTCTTTTTCTTAATTTCCACAACACCCCAATGAAGTGGGAGCTACTAATTATTCATTAAAATATTTAAATAACTGAGTGGCATCCTATCTTACCATATATTGTTGAACATTTTGTTTGCTTTAAATATTTTCTTTTATATCAATTTCACTTGTAATTACAGATATAGAGTATTACATACTAATATACTGATTTCATTTATGGATACAGATGTATGTACACACAGATACACCCACACATGTACACACACACACACACCCCATTATCAATTATACTTTATCCCAGGAATGCAATAATTGTCAAAATTAATTAGCAGATTAACAGATAAAACACAAAAAGATGATAGTAATATAATATATGCTGGAACACATTGGATAAGAATCAACATTTAATCTTGATTTCAAAATACTTTAGGAGCTAGTGATTGGAGAAGTTTTTCTAAATTTTATAATTTAGAACCCTAGAAACCTGTGGCCTTCATATTTATCAGTAATTACCTCAAAACATGCCCTCAATAGTCCAGACTGTTGCAAGAATGTTCTGGATACCACTGAAGACTTTAAGAAAAGAAAATAAAGAGACACATAATTGGAAGGAAGAACAAAAACTGTCATTATTAAAGCCAGGAGGGAGTGATTGGAATTAAAGCATGCTAAAATATATGTACCTTTTGGGCCGGC
>NW_017731955.1:72565-91253 GCF_001890085.2 Hipposideros armiger
TTTCTCTATATTCTAAAACACATAAATCATAGTTATTTTAGTGTCTCTGTCTGGCTTCTCAATATTTGGATCTCCGGGGGGATTATTTCTATTGTCTTTTTCTTGTGTTCTTTTGCTTTTTGGTCAATTGGACTGTTTTTTGGCATGCTGGCTGAGTTTTTATTAAATGCTGAACGTGGTGTTTAATGAATTGTAGAGGCTCTGGTTTGTGTTATCTTAAAGAGGGTTGATTTATCTTCTGGCAGTCACATAGAATGCTGGCAGAGCCTCATGAGACAGTTGAGGGGAAGTAGGCAATTTAGACACAGCATTTCCTTTCAGATGTTTGCAGGTTGCTTTGCTTTATAGTAGTTGTAATTATAATTTACCTTTATTTTACACCATTTCTCTCTACTGTGGAGCCCAAAGAGCTCTAAAAGGCACCTTTTAAAGATTTGAGGGTCAGGGACCTGTAGCGAAAGGGGCCAATAGAGAGGAGTGTATGTAGGATGTGATCTTGATTTTTTGTTTCCAAGACACATGGAAGAGACATATTACCCAGAACCCATATCTGAAATTCTTTGAACACATTTCCCAATAACCTTGGACACCATTATGAAGTGTGCCTTCAGCCACCAGGGTAGTGCCCAGGAAGGACAGGAAGTAAACTCATTCGCCATGAGCTATTTCATCCATGAGCATGCTGCTCCACTTCTTCTCTTCCAATACCTCCAGATCCTGCTTGGAAGCAGAGTTTAACAAAACCAAACTCACCCTTCCTGGTCAGGACACTTTCCTGAATCACGATGACCTGGTTTACAAACTCAGCCATCAGAACTTCCATTTTAATAAATATTGCCTGGTGGCCCATGAGCACCCAGGTTTGTCTTGGGCTTTGCATTGCCTGAGACCTCTATAAAACAACCAGTTGCCTAAGATACAAACCCTGGAGCTGGATGCTTCCTCAGTGGTGGTGGACAAAATGTAGCCCACAGGTAGTCTTCAAGAAATAAATGGTAGCTAAACCAGGTGCAGAGCAGGACCAGTTTTAGAATGCCAAACACCTAAATTCCGGCTCAGTTCCTCTCTACTAGGGCCACCCCCTCCCATCTCCCCAGGGATCTCATCAATGGCCACTCCACTCAGACTCCCAACCTGGACAGGAAAAGGAGTTGCTGTCCTGCGTGGATCTTCCCAGAGACTGTGCAAGATCTGCCATCTGGTGGCTGCTCAAGATATTGCAAGCAAACAGGGAGAAAGGATAAAAAACAGGAACAGACGATTGTCAAAAAAAGATAGCACCATACTTTGTGAATAACCTTTTAGAAATCTTTGGCCTCAAAACAAACTGGAATTCTCTCTCTCTCTCTCTCTCTCTCTCTCTCTCTCTCTCTCTCTCTCTCTCTCACACACACACACACACACACACACACACACACACACTTTACACTGTGGTTTAACTGATTAAACTTAAATGGATTCAAACCTTAGGGAAACCAATAGTGAGCGTGTACCTTACCAGAGCCTCAGAGAAGCTCATATTCTCTCCTGGGAGTTTGTCCTAAAGAGAGTTCATTGATTCAGGGCTTTGATGGAAGAGGTACAATGACTAGGGTGATTCAGATAGAGGCAGTTTCAGTGCAGAGATCCATGGGTAGTGGCCAGGAACCAGACCTTCAGCCTGATCCCACACAGGAACTGGGGTGCATGGAAAAAAGAAGGATCCAGAGCGCAGCCATCCAGGAGGATGATGGGGCTTCAGGACCAGAGGCTGAGGCTGTGCTTTCCAGGCCAATGGGAGCCCACTGGGCTCAGCTGATCCAGCAACCAAGCCGAGGGCCACCCAGCCTAGCCGGCTTGTAGACTAACTCCAGACCCTACTTTCTAAAGAAGGAGCTTTGGGAAGAGATGAAACCATTCTTAATACCCTTAATGGGGCCAGGCGATAGGAGCGAGTCTAGGATGGGCAATAGCTGATGGGCAATGGGAATGGGCCATGGTTGCTAGGCAGGTGGCTGTGCATAGTGGCCTTGGGTCTACAGCATGCCAGGTCTTGTGCCAGAACTGTACACTGGGGCTCTTTCCACAAATATGAAGTAGATCCTCTTTTTATTTATGTATTTATTTATTTTATTATTATTATTTTTTTTAGCTGAGCCATCCTGCCACCTGTTGGCAGTTCAGCGGAAGCTCGGCTCGGGCCGGGACTCGAACGCTGTTGCTCAGAGCTCAAACCTTTGAGCGAGCTCTTAACCAACTGAGCCACTCGGCCGGCCTGTCTCTTTAATATTCATTTAAGGAAAAACAAAACCGAGACCCAGAGAGGTTAAGTGATTTGCTCAAGGTCACACACCTAACTTAAGTGGCTGAGCTGGGACTGGCTGACACATATTTATTCATTCAACAAACACCAAGCACTTATTCTATGCAGCGACTATGCGAGACATCCGGGGGATGTTCTGCCCTCCAGAAGGTTACAGACATAAAGCATAGCTCACCCAGTGGGCGTGTGAAGGGAAAGAGAAGTCAGAGAGCCATCCTGAAGGAGGTGAGTCTGGAAGAAGGAAAAATCCTGAGCCCTGAACATGAACAGCACTGAGATGTGAAACAGTGTGGGAGGCGAGGTTGGGGAGGTTGGAATAGGCGGAGAGTCGCAGAAGGCCTCCAGTGTCGCCATCTAGTGGCTGCTCAAGATATTGCAGGCAAGGCAGAGAGGAAAGTTATGATGGCTCTTGTTAACACTCACTGAACATTTACTATATGCTTTCTGTACACATATTAACTCACTCTTCACCACAAACTAAGATTATTGGCATCATTTCACCCTTAGTTTTCAGATTCAGGCGCTGAGGTGCCTTTGTTACTAACTTACCCAACATCATAGTGTGATGAAATTGGCAGGGTGGGATTTGCCCAGGGAAGTCTGGCTTCAAGCCCATGCCCACAGCCACTAAGCTGCACGTGCCTCGAGGAGTGAGGTTTATCTTGCAGGTGTGAAGGGTTGGATCCTGGTTGGGTCTGTGTTTGGGAAAGGCCTGTCTAGTGGCAGTGTGGAGATGGTTTGAGCATGCAGCAAGAGTGAAAATAAAACATCTTCATGCAAGATGGAGACTGGAAGCAAGGGAGCTAGGGGTGGGGGTAAGGGAGGCCGATTCGGTGTGAATCCCATCTCCGGTCTGGGTGGATGGGTGGCAGTGCCACTGACAGGAACAAGGGACTCAAGTTAATGAAAGATCAGGAATTCCATTATGGACCCAAGGTGCCTGAGGGTTTGTGCAGGAGGCAACTGGAGGGAATGGACCTGAAGGTGCTGATTTGGAAGTTGATACATTAAAGGAAGTAATGTAAAGAATGGAGTGGGTAAAGTCCCCATGTCATTCCTTGAACAAATATTAAAACTTACTAGGGACCTCCTGTGTTCCTGACTTGTGCAGGACACTCTGTGATCAACAAGACAGATGTGGTCTATGTTTCACAGAGTTCAGAGTTCACAGTGTTGTTCAGAGAGCAACGCCATGACCAACATGTGTGCCTGGTGAGCTGAGGGTGGGTGGTCAGGAACAGCTCCTCAAAGAAAGTGGCTATTATCCTGTTATGTAGAGAGCAGAAGGATCAAATAAACCATCGTATCTTGACACAAGAAGATGGGACTATGGAGCAGTCTCCGCAGAGTATTGGGGGGTGAAAGGCATTGAGGGGTGAGTGGGAAGGATGGAAGCAGACAGAGCAAATGTCGACCACTTCTCTACTTCCCCACGTGCATCTTTCCAAATGGACTGTAAGTATGTTACTGCAATGGCAAGCATTCGCTTGTCTTCTTCAGCTCCCATCTCTCTCTCTCTCTCTCTCTCTCTCTCTCTCTCTCTCACACACACACACACACACACACATACACACACACACCCCAGAAAACCCTGTGCTGGAGTAGAATTAGCCCTGAACTTAAAAGACCAGGGTCCAATGCCACTAACTGGATATGTGATTTTGAGCAAGTAACCTCCCTCTCTGAGTTTGCATTTTCTCCTCAAGTCAATGGGCCCAGTTATACTATCTGACAGGAGCCCCAGAACGAGACTCCAATCAGAAAGCATCCCACAAGCCATACCAGCTTCTGTGTAAAAACTACTACCATCACCATCACTGTGCTTGGGTTTGTGGAGAGGCCCTCCCCAGTCTCTTGTTTCAGCTTTTTAGCTCCTGGGACCTGGAAGATGCTTCCATCAGTTTCTCTGACCCCTCTTTCTCCCTTACCTCTTTTCCCACTGGAGATCCCTCTCCTCCCTGACCCTTTTTCCACTTTGCCAGCACCTGTCCTCACAGCCCCCATCCCACAGCCCCAAGCTCACAGCTAGAACCAGTCAAGAGCCCAGTTATTCATATGCAAAGTCCATGTACAGAACTGTACTGGCCTCAGTAATGCAGAAGGAACCTGTGTAACTAGCCCCAATGTTGTGGTGCCTCTAGAGGCCCAGGAGAGCGGCTGGGTCTAGCATGTTCTGTACCCACCAGCTATGCAGAGCCGTTAGCCTGTCTCTCACCCCAACTTGTTACACGGCTTGGTCAGGTGCCACCCCCTCCTTGGGCTTCAGATTTCACAGTGCCTTATTCATAAAGTGTGCTTAAGGATTTTGCTAGCTCTGACACCCTGTGGTCTTGCATCCAATTCAGTTTATTCTGGGGCCGACCGAGTGGCTCAGTTGGTTAAGAGCTCGCTCAAGAGTGCGAGCTCTCAGCAACAGCAGTTCGAAGCCCGGCCCAAGCTGAGCTGCCAACAGGCGACAGGATGGCTCAGCTAAAAAAAAAAAGCCAAAAAACAAAAAACAAACAAAACCAATTCAGTTTATTCTGTAATAGTAATAGAAATAAAAAAAAAAAACCAATAGCTGCGCCTGCCGAGTGGTCCAGTTGGTTAAGAGTTAGCTTAAGAGGACAAGCTCTGAGCAACAGGGCTGCCGGTTTGATTTCCACATGGGCCAGTGACGCTGTGCCCGAGCTGAGCTGCTGCTGAGCTGCCAACAGGTGGCAGGATGGCTCAGCTGGTGTAACAACAAGACTGCCTGTTCGATGGTGGGCTACGCCAGCCCACAACTAAGACTGAACTCGGCACCTTGAGCTGAGCTGCCGCTCAGATGGCTCAGGAGATAGAGCATGCGCTCTTAACAATGAGGCTGCTGGTTCGACTCCTGCATGGGATGGTGGCTACGCCCACCCGCAACTAAGATTGTAACACAGCACCTTGAGCTTAGACAGGCAGCCAGATGGAGACTGGCACCCTCCATAACTAAGACTGAAGAACAACAACTTGGCTGGTCCCCCTCCCTAATTCCCCAACACTGTTCCCCTCCCCACAATTCCACAATTAAAAAAAAACAAAAACAAAAACAAAAAAACAATAGCTAACATTTATTGTGCACCAACTGTGCTGGGCACTATGCTATGTGTTTTATGTGCAATGCTTCTTTTAATCTTCACAACACCTCTTATTAGATAGAGACACCATTTACTTCACCCAATTTACAGATGAGTAAACTGGAGCTCCTCGAGTGGAGTTGATTTACCCAAGGTCACAGATATTAAGTATCGGGGCAGAATGGCTCTGTAGCTGGGCTACGTGACCCAGACCTTGGCTCTTATCCTCTCAGTGGGCATCCAACTGGGCAAAATCTCTGGCTCAACTACTAACTGATCAACTGAGCTTCAAACCTACACTGTGCGCCCAAATGTCCTCCTCTATCCCCTGTAGATACCCCACAGGCTCCTAAATACCACATGTCTATAGATGCATCATCACCCCACACGTACCCTGCTTGTCCCCTGGCAACTGTCATTCTCAGTGCCATTCACTAGCCTATGTGAGAATCAGAAAAAGGTGCCCCTCCGTGCAGGCCGTCACAGGCCCAAGCCAGCTGGTAGGGCCTGGTGGAGGCAGTCTGCACAACCCAGTGCAGTGTCCCTGGATCCACTGTCTTCCACATTGCTCAGGATGATACTGGGACTCATCCTTGACACCTCTCTCTCTCTTTCCTCCCCCTTTCTTCTCTCTCTCTCTCTCTCTCTCTCCTTTTCTCTTCCCCCCACCCCCACTCCCTACTGCTTCTCCAGGGGGCTAAGTTCTCCAGAGAACATGGTCCCAGAAATGGTCATTTCTAATCCTCTGAAATAATGCCTCGGGGCAAAAGCCACTGGGTTCCCAGACCATTTCTGAGAGAAAGGGAGGTGTGTCATCAGGACCAGGATGACTAAGCTCCCAAGAGCCTGGCCCCACCAGCTGTGCATGGAACCTGATATATTCAAGGCCTTAGCCTCTGGGACCACAAGGACGGGGTACTGGAGGCCTAGCTACCCTTAAAGCCCACAGGAAGACCGTGCAAGGAGCTGGCACAACCTGTGGGGGTCTGTAGTGACATGCCATGGGAAGGCCTCTGGTCCCAGTACTTAAGGAGGAAAAGCCCCACTTGAAGCTCAAGTTCAAAGTCTCTGATGAATCTACCCTTCCTGCTGGGTGTGCAGCCACCAGCTGGCAGCCAATGTTATAGGCAGAGGGAGAGCAGCACCCTCCCTCTCCCCCACCGCCCAAAAAAACTGAAGGTCAGACAGAGCACTGATGTTCAGGAGGGCTTGTCACTGATCCCAGGACCCTCGACCAGAGGGAGAGTATGAGTGCATGTGTGTAGGTGTGCCGACATGTCTGTCTGCCTGTGTGGGGCTGACAGGTGAAGACAGACTTACAGCTGGACAGGGGACTGAAGTTAAGACCCTTCCTTTAGGTCTCTTCACCACCCTTAGGGCATCCCTCCCCCTGAGTCTATCCCTGTTCTGGGGGCTGGTGACACAGAGAGGGAAGTGACCCCATGCCTGCCCTTGAGGAATTTCCAGGCCGGAGCTGCAGCTGGACATAGACAACAAGGTGAGATGAATGCAGAAATGACTAGAGTAGCCCAGAGGAACCACGTAATCCGGAGGAGCTTTCCGGAGGAAATGACCAGCTCAGCCTACAGGGCATTCTGGCAAGACTCAGGTGCGATTATAACATACGTTATCTCTTTCCTACCAGCAGCCCTGCAGGGAAGACATGACAACCAATTTTACTGACAAGCGAATAGAGTGTCTGAATGGTCCCACAAATAGTGAGGAACACAGCTAGAATTTGAACCAGAGTTTGCACAATTCTCAAGATCAAACTCTTGGCTACTGTGTGTACTTCCAGGAACTGAAAACGGGGAGGAAAGCTGAGCTGGGGGGGTCCAGGCCCCAGGCCAGAGCTGGAAGGGAGGCAGTTGCCTCCTGCCCTCGTCCCAGAGCAAATCTGATGGCTCCAGTCATCCGACTCACGTGTGAGGCTGGTCCACAGGGATAGGGCAAAGTGCGTGTGACTTGGGTCACACCCCCATCCCAATGACACTCTGCACCCTCCACCCTACCTCTACCCTGGGCTGGAGGAGACTCTGCCCAGCAGTAGTCCCAATCTGATGGCTCCTTGGAGCACAATAAGTAAGCAATATTTCTGCTCATAATACTGTGAGAATGAGTGAAGTAATCATGAAAATCATCTTGATCACCTGGCACTCTGTCCTTCAACAAGTGACACTCAAGGTAGAACTCCACAGCCTTTTTAAAAAATCAACTCCAGTCTGGAAGTTCCTCTTCAAGTCTAACTGAAGTAAGCTGTGCTGCAATCTACCTTCAACTCTGTAGTTCCTGGGTGGAGCCTTCAGTGCCTGAGTTTGGGTGTAACCTACAATGTAATCCTGTGAAATTCACACATTTTAGATAGGAGAGGAAAAAGAAAGGAACAAGAATGTCCTATAGCAGTAAGAGAACCTCCTGGTCCTAGAGCCAACGCCTGGGCAATCTAAGCGTTCTGCTCAGTGAGCAGATGGAGGGATGAAGACTTTCCTGGCCAAGGGCGGCGTCAGGGTAGTTCAGACAGGTGCGGAGAGCAGGTGAAGGGCCAACGGGGAAAGCCAGGTGGAAATAGAGAAAGGATGCAAGATGAAAGAGGGGACGGTGAAAACTCAGCTCACGTCGAGAGAGAAGAGGGAGATGGAACAGAGGCAAGGAGATGGAGATAAAAACAGAGGCCAAGAGACGCACTTGGAGACAGAGTGACAGAGATCGGAAATACATAAAGGCTGGGAGAGCCCGAAAGCAGAGCGGGACAGAGTGGGGAGGTCCTAAGCGAGGACAAAGGGTGGGGAGGAAGCCGGAAGGCGTGAAGGAGCACCGGCCATTTGGGGGTTTCTGCGGGCCCAGCTCACCTCTCCGCGGGCGGGGGCCCTCCCCGTCGTCTGTCACTCTAGGAGCTCAGAATCGCCCCTCCCCCAACCCCATCCCCGGCTTGGGGTGGAGAGCTCACCTCCCGCCCCGCCCCAGCCCAGAGGCTCCCGCTCCCCAGGCACCCCGAGCGCCGCCCCCTCGGGACTGGCTGTGCAGCCCCGATAGATGGTGGGGGGCCCAGCTGGTGCGTTATCAGCCTCCTCCAGAGCGAACCTGAGCCACTCAGCGGCTGCCAGTCTGAGATTAGGCCCCGGGTGGGTCATTAAGCGCCGCCCTGGCCCTGACCCAGCCTCCTTTCCCTCCCGCATCTGACCAGACCGGCAGGTGGGAGCTGGCGATAAGGATTGTGGGCTTGGGCCGTCCTGGGGCCCGCAGCTTCGTGCCCTCTGCCCCCAGTCAGGGCAGGAATATGGGGTGGGGGGAGGAAGGGCAGTGCCAGCCCAGCACCTGCGAGGACCCCAGCGTTCCCACCATTTTGGTCCTGCCAGCACGGGGAGGGGGCTAAGGAGGCCCCAGAAACCGGGGTAGGACAGCAGCTGCTGCGGGCCCCTGCTGGTAAAACCTCACAGGCGAAGACTGGCTTCACCCCGTGCAGGACGACAGAGGAATGGTAGCTCTGCCTTCAAGCAGGCGGGCTGATGAGGGGCCAGACTTGAACCTACCCCCACTCCTCAGGGACAGGTGGGGGCAGCCGTGGGAAGGAACGTAGCTTCACGCAAGGAGAGTTAGATCCAGGCAGCCAAAAGGCCCAGACCAAGAGGCTGGAGAGGAAGACGGGGGTATTTGTACCTCAGCAGAGGCCCTCTAGGAACCTCCATCTCTCCTTCAATAAGTGAGAGGCTGGGCTGGCCGGTCCCCTGGCTCTGCCCTCTAATCAAGGAAGACTTTCTAGAGAAAGAGGAACCTTGACTCGGCCAAGAAAAAGAAATTTGCAGAGTTTCAGCTAGCAAAGGTGGGTGAGGAGGCATCAGCCCATGTAAGTAAAAGCCTAGAGTGGGCATCACAAGAGCTTCAGCCGCGATTCACTGAGCTGAAGCTCAGAGAGGGGAGGACACTTGCCCCGTGTTACACAGCAGGGGAAGGGTAGGCCTGAGGCAAAGAGCCTGCCATGCTTCTACTCGGGGCTCTTTCCACTGAGGCAGGCTGCGGACTAGACCCCAGGGAGGAGAGAAGGGGTAATTCGGATTGCAGAGGGGTCTCCCTCAGGGGTATTTGTGTAAAGCCTTAGAACAGCAAAGGAATGGCTGTAATGGTGAAGTGACAGGGCTGGGACAGGTTGGGACAGGTTGCAGAGGAAGATGTTGGGGACAAGGTGGACTGCCTCCTACCCTTTAGCCCCACTCCTCTGCACCTGGGAGTGCTCCTGGGTGAGCCTGTCTTGGGTTGTCACCCACACAGAGACAGGGGCTGTTCCTGGAAGAACAACAGTCACGGCGGGGACAGGCCTCCAGGGTCTGCCAGCCCTGAGTCACGTCTCTTCTCTCATCTCCTTCCTGCTTCCTTCCCACGGGGACCCCGTTCCCTGACTCCAGCCCCGCACAGGACTGGGGGTCACTGGCATCAGTGAGGACGATTCTACTGAAGCTCTGTGGTGAGGCTGGCCAAACCCTCCACAGGGGGAAGCTGAGCTCAGAGAGGATGGTGACTCTCCCAAAGTCACACAGCAAGCCAAATCTGGGTTCCTCAGTCCTAGCCCAAGACCCTTTCCTGGCGCTTTCTAGGCTCAAAAGCCCAGAGAGGCCACGGGGAGGGGGATAGAGCTAGATGGATGAGAAGGGAATAAACCCACCGCAATGCCAGGCAGTAACTTGGAGGCAAGGATGGAGGAGATTGGTGCTGCCTCGAATAAGGGTGGAGTGGGTGTGAGTTCCCTGGCCCATGGGGACTCCCAGAGATGGCTTCCTGGACAATCCTCCAAAGCCACCATGCCAGCAGCTTTGGAAGGTGGTTGTCATGATTCAGAAAGCAAGATGGGGCTGGATGGAGGCCTGAGGGGCTGTTTCTGAGCCCCGGGAGCCTCAGCATCAGCAGTACAAAAAGTCTTTATTTCACAGAAATAAGGGCCATTTCCACAGTTCGGGGAGGAAATGTGAGGCAGGATGTGAGGTGCTGCTCTGACTGTCTCCTTCAGCATGGCCTTCTGAATTGAATTGGGTGGGAGAACGCAGGACCACAGCCGAACCCCAGCCTGGACACAGTCTGAGTTCTGACCTTGGCTGGGACAATTCAAGGGAGGGGAGGGTGGCGTGGGGTTGGAGGAGTCGGCCCTCTACTGAAGATTCTTGCACAGAGAAGGAGTGGCATTGATCACAGGTGCCCTGGATCAACACTGGAGGCCACAGGCAAGGGGGGTTACATGGGGGTGCTCCGGACCCTGCCCTCCTCCTCGGGAACATTCTCATAGGCATTCTCATGCTCATTGGACCTGAAAGAGGATGACAGGGGTCATGGCACCTTTTATCCCATCCCTGCTCCCTGCCCCATCCTGCACTTGTGAGGACAGTATCTTTCAGAATAAACATTTGAATCCCAGAAGCGGGGGTTCCCCTGACCACATCTGATCATGTGCACCTGAGACTGGAGGCCTCTCAGCACCACCTCTCTGAACCCCACCTCCCTTCTCCACTGAGCTCCCTTCCCTTACTGATCCCTCTCCCCCCACTGAGCTCCTCCACACATCCCATCAGAGTCCCCTTCCCTCCTTAAGTCCTTTTCCCCCACAACACCCCTCCCTATGAGTCCCAATCCACCCACCAAGCCCCTCCCCCAACCATGTCCCCATCCCCTTCCTGGGCCCTCTCCCCAAACTGAGGTTTCATGTCCTCATGGAGCCTGCAGTCCTCACAAACTGCAGGCTTTCACCCACTAGCCGTTCCCTCAATAAACCCTCATCACCCACCCATCATCCACTATCACCCACTAGCCGTTCCCTCAATAAAACCTCTCTTTTCACTGAGCCCTTCCCCACATGAATCCCCGTCCTTCTCCACCCTCTCCCCCCTCAGAAGCACCTGGTCCTGAGGTCCCGTGGGCCCCTGAAGCACAGGGCAGTCAGTCCTGTACCGACCAGCCCCCTCACCTGAAGCTGGCAGCCATCGAGGAGTAGTTTCCTTCCGTTCCTACCGGGATCCCATCTGCCTTGTCTCCAATGGCCATGACCATGTTCATAGGCTCCCTGTGGACAGGTCTCATCAGTAGGGCTCTCTGGGTTCCCTCCTCCCCATCGTCCAGTCAGGCCCTGTTCTGGGCTCTGATTCTCACAAGTCAGAAGCCCCTCTCCCCTGAAGGGCCCCTGTCTGCGCCTCATTCTGGCCCCTCCCCATGGGCCTCACAGGTTTCTCCCTGCTCCAAGGTGGGGGCCTCAAGTCCCCTTGGAGGCCTTACACTGGGGTCCCCCCAGACTCCCACTGCTGTTCTCCTGCTGGCCTCAGCTCAGTCCCCAGAGCGGACCCAGCAGGATCAGTGTCTGCCCCAGGTTTCCACAGGGCTCTCCCCACCCGCAAATTAGGACCAGCTGTGCTCAACAGCCACTGAAGACAGAGCTGGGGTCATTTCCAACAAAAAGCTCCTGACCTCTTATTTATGTTGAAACCCACTGAGCATGGCCTCTGCCGCCACCTCCCCGGAAAATACTCTCACAAGGGTCACAGAGACCCTCACCACTACTCATCTTTCCTTGAACATCCCACAGGATTCTTAGACTTAATAGGTACCCAGTTAAATTCAGCACTTGTCCCAGATCTGCCTCTTGCGTTCTGTGTCTCAGGGAGTGGTCAGGTCAGAAGCCTGGACATTTCTCTGTCCGTCCTCCCTTCTGCCCTCGGCTGTCCCCCTCCCTCAGGGGGGTCCGCCCCCTAGACAGCTGAGACCTGTCTCCTCTCTCCATCCCCTCTGTTGCCTCCGCTGTCCAGACTCTCTCCTGACCTCATGCTCAGCCTCCGCATTGCTGTCCTCACCTGCAGACTGTCCCCTGACCCATGGGGCAGCCAGAGTGATCCTGCTCAGGTGCACCTCATCCCGGCTTACAAAGTTCCACTGGGTTCCTACTGCACTAAGGAGAAAGCCCGCAGTTTGGGGCATTGGTGCACAAGGGTCTGCTTGGTCTAGGACCTGCCTTCCTCGTTATCTTATCTGGGACGTCTCCATCCCTCTCTCCACCCATGAGGTTCTTGTGTCCCCTCAGTGGGCCATGCAGGGCTGCTGCTTGCACCCAGGTACCAGGCCACTGGCAGCCTTGCTCCAGGGTCAGCAAGTGCAGAGCAGGCCAGATTTTAGCCCACCTGCCTCTACCTCCGTTCCCTGCCCCTAATTCAGGAGCCCAGGTGTACTCTTCCCTGACCGCAGTGTCTGTCCTTCCAGCACCACCCTATCCTGAGACTGGCTCCTCATTTTTCAGGCCTCAGGAAAAAGGTTAATGGGAGGCTTTCTCTGACCGCACCCCACCTCACCCACCATCCTCCCTCGCACCCGAGCCCCCACCTGACCCCGACCAGATCGGGCCTGCACTGTGTTTTGTGCTCTGCTTTAGCATAAGTGCTTGCGCTTGTGATGTTGGCTTCCATGTCTGCCTTCCTTTTTGGCATGGGAGCCAGTGTGTGAGTGCAAAGGTTGTGTCTGTCCCACTGCCCCTCTGTACCCTTACATGTGGCCACAGCAGCTGACCCTGAGGAAGGATGGGGACCTTCCTTTTCACAGCCCCCATCACAGGCTGGGCAGCTGTCCCAACTATGCAGCTAGAAACACTGAGGTCCCAAGAAGAGAAGACATTTCTCCAACCTCACAGTGAGTGAGCACCAGAGCTGTGGGGCCATGAGAGGCAGGCCTGAGAGCCAACGAGCCAGCACTCTATTCCCCAAGGCATCAGGCCTCAGTGTCCCTTCCGTACAGTGAGAAGACTGCACTCAGGGTTTCTTAGGTCCTTCTCACTGCTGCTGGAGCAGTAACAGTGGTTCTGCGGCTGCCCTGCCTGTGCTGGCCCAAGCCCCCGGAGCCCCCAGGCAGCACTCACGGCTCTTCTTGGCACCAGAAGTGGTTGACAGCAAAGGCAATTGCCACGAGGACCAGGAACACAGCCATGGCGATAAGGCCTTGCATCCAGGGCTGCAGGTTCCCCAGGCCTGGAAAGACGGGAGCGAGGGAGTGCTACCTTAGGCTGGGCCAGAGTGGGGGCAGCAAGTATAGAACAAAGGAGAGACAGCCTCATACCCCAAGGGCTGGGGCCTGTGTTGGAGGCCACCAGCCAGCTGCCAGAGCCAGAGGAGACATTCTGGGGTGGCAGGGGTGGGAAGGACGACCCATCTGAACCCCACTGAGCCTAAGAAAGGGATGATGGTTTGGAGGAATGAAGACAGGCATTCAAAGAAGGAGTGAGGAGCAGAGGAAAGAATGTTCTCTCTGAGGTTCAGACAGCCTGAGCCCCCACCCCCACCCCATCATGGGTCACATGCAGGGACCCACAGGGAGTGCCTGTGCCTCAGGGACCAAAGGGCAGCCCCCGGGACAGCTGGCCTAGGTCCTGCCAACAGGATGTGGCTCCCCTGCTCTCTGGCTCCCAGCAAGCTGGGGCAGCCCAGAGCTGATCTGACGAGGTTGGCATCTGGAAGAGCCTGTTCTGTAACAAGAGGTTTCTCTGGTGCCGGGTAGGGTAGGATGTGGGAGCGTGACAGGCCAGGCTGCTCAGCTAGGGGTGCCAGGGTACCCAGAGAGAAGGGTGGGATGGGACGCCTTTGAAAGGCAACACGGAGGGGCTCTCCTCTGGGTCTTGGGGGCCAGAAAGGAAATTCCAAAACCTGGGCCCTTTCAGCTCCTCCAGCTGGGGTGCCCAGGGGACTAGGCCAGAAACCAGGTAGAGGCCCATCCATGTACTGTCTCTGCCTTTTGACCCTTAACCCTTGATGCCACCTCTAACCCTCAGTTTTCCAGAAGTCTCTGCCCTCAGCCACAGGCAGTCCCAAAGAGTTCTTCTTTCTCTGGGTATCACTGTTCTACATGAGCCTGAGAGAGCCCTACAGGAGACACCCACGCAGCAGCAGGTACAGGTCTCAGGAGGGGCCAGAGGCCAACAGGAGGCTTCAGAGAAGTCCTGCCTCCAGGTGAATACACCTGCATTCCTAGTGCCATCTGTATTTTGAGGGGCCCAGGCTGGGCATCAAAAACCTCATTCTGGGCCGGCCGAGTGGCGCACTGGTTAAGAACTGGCTTGGGATGCCAGAGGGCCCCGGTTCGGATCCCACATATGAGGGCCAGTGACACTGCCCTCTACAGCTAAGATGGTGAACAACAGCTCAACCTGGAGCTGGGCTGCCGTGGGTCGCCGGCGATGGCATAGGCTGCAGTCCCCTGCTGCAGTGGGCTGCCATAAGCTACCGTGTATAGCCGGCAGCCAGCGTGAGCGGCCAGCAGCCACTGTGATCAGCCGTCCAGAAGCCAGCGACTGATCTGCCTCACCCGGGGAGGAGCGCAATGATGGTGCCAACTTGGGCCAGTGAAGCAACATCCTCCACAACTAGACTGAAGAACAAAACGACAGCAACTTGTCTGTTCCCCTTCCCCCAATTCCCCAGCACTGTTCCCCTCCCACAATTCCCCAATAAAATATTTTTTTTTAAAACCTCATTCTGCCTCACTCCCACTCAAAAGTCCTTCAGCCTACCCTGAAGCTCTCTCCTGCAATAGTGAAGGCCCTGCCTTTTCTCTGAGCTCTCTCTGAGCCTAGCAGATATTGGGAAGGAGAGAGGGGTCTCAAAACTCTCTGGCCTATGGCCAGGTCACATCTTTGTTCTCTCCTTGAGTAACAGAAGATACATAGTGTGGTGACCCTGAGTTCCATACTTGCCAAAAAGCAATGTTTTGGACTCACTGTTTCCTCAAGAAACAATAGTTCTGACCCATTGTTTCCTCAAGTCAGTAATTGCTCAAGGATCACGAGTTAGGGCTCAAGCCCTGGGAGACCCCTCCCTGCTTTCTCCAAACTCTGCAGCCAACTCCCTCCAAACACACCAGGGACCACAGTCCCTGCTCCTTCTTCCATGTGGGTCTGGGGAGAGCACACAATGCAAGGGGCAGAGTGTGGGGTAGAAGAGAGTTGATCTGAGCCCTGTCCTTTAGTGCTCTGCTGTGTGACCCACACAAGTTACTCAACCCCTCTGATCTTCAATTTCCAAGAAGGCTTCCAAGACTGGAAGACAGAGTTGAAGCAGATGTGCATGAGCGCTCAGGACACCTGCAACGGAGGGGATGCTCTGGAAGCATCTTTGCCAGCCCCCCCCTGAACCCAAATCCCACCTGCAGAGTCCCCAGACTTTTGCTGCAGAGTCCCCAGACTTTTGCTGCAGATGTGGCCTCACAATGCAGGGCAGAAACCAGATTTTGGGGTGTGGTGTCAAGCCCTTCCACACCCTTGACATGGCAGCCGCCCTGAGAGGTGGGCAGAGCGGGTTTATTGTCCTCATTTTATGGATCAGAAAACTGAGTCTCAAAGAGAGGCAGTGATTTGCTCAAGGTCACACAGCAAGGCAGAGGCAGAACTGAACAAAGAGCTCAGGTACGTGGTAAGGGCCACACGGGGGCATTGTCCCCTACCAAAACCCAGGAAACTGAAACAAGGACTTAGGCCAAAGCCATAGGTAAACCAGTGACAGCTCTGCCCCTCCCCTGGCACAAGTGGTTCAGGTCCCACTCCCACCCTCCTTGTAGCCCCTGACCCCTGTCCTCAGGACCCAGCTTTCTCTAGGGAAATTCCTGTTCCTAGAGCTCGGGTCTCAACTCCTCTCCCCAATCCTAGATACAACATTTCCCCTGCTGCCCCATTTCTCACTCGTGGAAAACAAGTCACAGACAGAAGCCTGGCTCTGAGGTCTCTGCCTTTGGTGGTTCCTCCCAAGTCCCTGCTCCCCGCTCCAAGCTATAGGTATCAAGGGTGGTGAGGGAGGCCAGGAGACGGCCCCCCACCCACACCTGGGTTGCCAGAGCCCAGCCCTCCCTCCTCACCTCAGCCTTGCAGGCCTATTTCTATGCTACCTTGTTGACAGCTGGCAGGTGGCACTGCCATGAGCAGGCCCAGGATGACCAGCCTGAGAAGTGGCATGGCTGGAGGCAGCTCCCGGACCTTCCCTCTTGGCGCTGTTATAGGCTCCTGAAGCAGCTGTGAGGTCTGTCAGTGTGTGCTGACGTCAGCCCGAGCTCAGTCTGGCGGTGGAGGAAAGGAGCTCGTAAGGAAGAAGGCAAGGGAGGAAGGAGGAGGGAAGGTGGAGAGAAACTGCCCTCCCTCCCATGGTAATGAGCTGCCAGGCCTGGCCTTCCTGGCCGGTGCCCAGCCCACTCGAGTTGGTATTTGAGGTCACCTTTCAGAGACTGGCTAAGGAAGTGAGTCCTTTGGACCAGGTGGGTGTGGGGAGTGTTGGGGCTTTGCCTCTAAGCCCCAGGCCTCCCCAAAGATTTTGCCTCAGCTTCCCCTTCCTGGAAGTGGGGCTGGGTTCTTGGAAATGGAGTAACAGTGACCTATTTTTGCTTCTGCCTCGAATAAGCCCAGCAGGCAGGGCCTCTTGGAAGGCTGACAGTGAGATTAAGAAATTTGCTGGCTGGCTTGGGGGAGAGCGGGGAAAACCCCAGAGGCTAGGGATAGGTCAAAGCCACCCTCTCCCACAAATCCTAGCCTATTTCCTCTTCTCTCTTCACCTGCCCCGCCTCAGCCAAGTGTCAGTCGTGGGACACAGTCCTGGGACCCAGCCCTGGCTTCTGTTCCTCTACCCCCAGCCCAGCTCAGTAGCTCTCTAAATCCACCCTCTCCCATAGGGGTCACAACAGAGGGACTGAGGTTCCCAGTCCCCAGCCTTCCCTACCCACCCCAGCTGAGCTGGTTTCGTTCCTGGAGCAAGATCTGGGCTTGGTCAGAAGTCTCTACACATACTTCTGATCTATCTCCAGTCATCACAGGAAGAGAAGTGGGAGGGACACAGCCTCGCTGCGGAGGGCAAAAGAAGACACCCTCAGGTAGCAAGGCTCTATGCGGGACCCTGAACCCCTGGGCCCACAACCCCCAAGATCACATGGACTCCATTGGGCCCTCCAGCTCAGGAACTGAGAATGACCCAAGTACCTGTCGAGGCCTGGGACAAAGGGTCATGCTGGTTCTCCTTGCCCCACCCCGCCTCAGCAGTACAGGAAGCCAGAGATGCTGAGAGTCCAGCTCCATTGACACCAAGATAGAAGGAAACAGAAGACCAAGGCAAAGTCAGGGATGGAGAGTTCCCAGAAGCTAGGGTGTGAGCTGGAAGCCCCTCCACAGCCTCCCTGGCCAGGAGCCACCAAGCTGCTGCCCACAGGACCTCCTGGGCAGCTCTTTATACTGCAGGACAGGCCTTCCAGGGGCAGCACTCAGACATCACACCTCGTCCCTGCACATGCCAGTGCAGTGCGCCCATTACCATCCAAAGATGGGGTGTCTCAAGGTGATCTAGGGGAACTTGGCTTGGAGTCGAGTGGCGCCACCCATGCATGTATGTCCTGTTCTCTCTCCCTATCCAAACTTGGTGTCCTCAGAATCTTCTGGTACAAAGTTTGGCTAGAGTAGGCATCATGTGTGTTAATGAACAGCCATGAAATTACTAACTGGAATGCAAAGAACGGGGTTGAATTTAACAAACATCCATAATGCCTTCTTCAAGGGTTTTAAGCAGGGAGTCACATGGTCAGATTAGCATTTGAGAAAACACCTCTGGACAGAGAGTGAAGAATGAAAGAGGAGTGCAAAGACTGGAAAAAGGGAGACCATGGGGAGGCTGCTATAATAGCCACAGAACTAGGGCTGCAGCCTGCACCAGGGGAGTGGCAGTAGGAATGCACCTGAGCCCCATTTAGGAGGTAGCCTAGACAGGACATGATTGCTAGAACACAGTGACTAGCTGGGAGTGGGTAATGAGGGACAAGGGAGGAGTGAGAGTGACTCACGATTTCTGGTTTCAGCAGCTGGTGGATGGTGCAGCCTAAGACGGGGCTGGAGCAAGTTTCAGGATGTGAGGAGGAATGATGAGCGAGATGAAACGAATGAAAGGAGGCTTAGATGTATTGTGCTTTGTGGTGCCTGTGGACCCTCCAGAGGGAAACATCCAGAAGGCAGCAGGATCTCTGGAGGAGAGAGCTAGGTCTGGGAGCCGTCTGTGGCACAGCATTGGTAACTGAGGCTTGGGAGCAGAGCACATGGGCCCCCCAGGAGGGTATGTGTGTGTGTTGAGAAGCGAGCAGAGGAAAGGAGAGAAGCAGCGAAGGGCCAGGGCACAGCCCTGGGTCTTTCATTAAAAAAGGAGTCAGGATGGAGCTAGAGAAAGAAACTCCAGAATAGGGGGTGTCCAAGAAACCCAGGAAGTAGAGATCCAAGAAGACAAGGGCAGGGAAGTCACTACTGTGACCTCCCCTCCAGCCGGTGACCCCACCC
>NW_017731955.1:91958-101562 GCF_001890085.2 Hipposideros armiger
CCAACCTACCTGCCATTCCCGTTATTGCCAACAGGTGGCAGAGCACAGCTCTAATCCCAGACTGGTTGGAGAGGGCAGAGCAGAGGGCCAGTTTACAGCTAAAGATTCCGCAACTTCCCCTCCCTCCAAGTCCCACTTCCGCCCCATTCCAGGGGTGGTTTGGAAGAAGGGAGAGTAGACACCCACATGTAAACAGTCAGGGATGCTGTGAACAGTGCACATGGCATGCTCAGGGCTGTGCTGTAGCGGAGCATGTACCTCTAAATTGTTAAGGAAGGCATCCTGGAGGAGGTGATGCTAGCGGAAGAGTTAGCTGAATTGTTGGACCAACAGAGCAGAAAGACAGCTCGGGGAAAGCATCCAGGCAGAGAACTGAGCCTGAGGAAAAGCAGAGAGATCGACTCAAGAAGGGTGTTTAGAGCGCAGAAATAAAAGCTTTTTTTACTCTTCTTACAATATTTCATCTCATTAATGTCTTTGCTGCGAGCCTAAGAGCTCCTGGAAACTTTGTTTTATTCACTCATCCAGATCCTGCTTAAACCCCTTAAGGGCTTCCAGTAGCTCTTAAGATAATATGCAAACTTCTTAGCATGGGCTCATAGACCCCACAATATGCCCTTACTTTCCTCTCCAGCCTCCTCTGGCCCCAGCACCTCCTATCAATCCTAACAGCAGCTGAGCTCTTTCCCACACCAAGCCGTCCTCCACACCTGCTCTTCCCTCCGCCCGAACCGCGCTTCCGGTCCCATTTGTCTGTAAGATATTAACAGATTCCCCAAGTCTTGCTCAAATGTCACATTTTCTACAGGGCTTTCTTTGACCTCTCCTGCCCCCCATCTGAAGACACTCCTTCTGTGAGTCCTCCCACTTCTTCTCTTCACAGCCATATCAGAAATTGAAATTACATATTGATTTCTGTGTTCACTCGTTTGATGTCTGTCCCCCAGAGGGAAAGCATCATGTTCTGTCACCCACAGCACCTAGTACTGAGTACCATGCCTGAGCACATCACATACTCAGCAAATACTCTATGAAAGTAAGTCTCAGTACATCCAGTGCCGAGCTGGGTCTGGTAGAGAGCAGAAGCTCGGAGAATGACTGTTGAATCGATAAAGCATTTCAGCTCTAGCTGGGTCCTCCTTGATATTCTAGCTGTGGATAATCAGAGCCTGAGTCTGATTCACCTCTGTGAGTCCCCATTACTCAGAGTGGTTGAAGCTGTCCAGCCCTGGAATGAGAGTGAGCTCCCCAGCCCTAGAGGTGTGCAAGCAGAAGCCAAAAGCCAGGTCATCCAACAGAGGTCTGCAGAAGAGGTTCTGGCCCTTCCAGCTCTGGAAGCCTGTGATTCTGTGACTCCATTAGCAGGTGATGATAGATTTTCATATTTTAATGAGGTTCTGAGGAAGTAAGTTGGTGACAACTGTGTCTCCTCTCAGACTCAGGATTTCACTCACCTGGCTCCCCTTCACTTAGCATTCCCTTCGCAAGGGCCCATGGGCAGAACTCAGGGGTCCATGAACTTGTATGGGGAATACATTACATCTGTATCTCACTAACCTCTAACTGAAATTTACCATTTTCTTCCTTTAGGAATGAAGGCAACAAACCACAGTGTCTCTGTGATATTTTCATGTCAACATACAATTGTGGCAGATATCTGGAGATATCATTTATGCTCATCACCTTGGAAATATGACAGTCATTGGACCTTCTACTAGATCTCGTTATTTAATACCGTATAAGGATATACATAACTAACTATACTGCAAACTTATATTTTTAATACTTCGATAACTGTGTTTTGACAGAATTGGTTTCCTTTACAATGCTACACATTTTGTTGTATGGATTTAAAAACACTACTCTGAGAAGGGGTGCATAGGCTTCCCCAGACTGCCCAAATCACAAAAAGGATTCAGAAGTCCTGACTCACCCGAAGTGTGGCCAGGTCTTCTGAAAGCAATGCCACGTGATCCAGGTCAGACCTGGAGAAAGATTGTCACTCTCTAGACAGAAGTTTTCTGGGACTCAGAGCTAGGAGCTATGCTCAGACAATATGGGGGCTCACCCCTGTAGGGGGCCCTGGGCCTGGGTGGAAGAAAGGCCAGAAAGCACCCCTCAGAGCCAGCCTAGCCAAGGAATGTACTGGCTGTGACTCCTGGGTCCTAGGTGACCCCACCGGGCCGGTGAGATTTATGGCCTGGACCGCTCAGTGAAGGAAGATCAATCACCTCCTCCTGCCGCCCACTCACTCAGCCAAGAAACTAAAGGGCTGCCCCTGTGCCAAGAGCCCAGCTTGCCAGCCGAGGCCCCAAAGCCAGACCTTCTCCTAATGGTTCCAGCACAGACCTGCTCCCTGCCCAAGACTACAGGACGGCTGGGGTGCTGGTTTCTAGACTCACTGTCTCTCCTGGCCTAAAGGCTCATCCTGAGTAGAGTGCTGTTGCTCCTCATTTTTCAGCTGGGGAAACTGTGACCCAGAAAGAGACCGTCACTAACTGAGGATCATACAGTAAGTGAGTAGGAGAGATAAAGCTAAACCCCAGACATCTCTATATCTAGCCCAGTGCTCAACCCCTCAGTCAAGCACCTACTTGTTGGTCAGTTACCCAAATAGCATTCTGGCTTGATTTCATTCATTTAGTCACACTTTTTGGGGTCTATCATGGAACTGGAAATACAGTAGTGAACAAGACAAAGCGTACGTTGTACAATTATCTAATTGTATCAAATGTTTCAAAGGAGATGAAAGGGTGCTGAAAGTATATGAATGGAGATGCCATCTAGTCTAGGAAATCCAGAAAAGGTAGCAGTGAGACTAAAGTTCATTCATTCAGCAAATATTTATGAAATGCCTCCTGTGGACCAGGCACTATTTGAGATGCTAGGGATACAACAATGAACAAAACAAAGCCCCTGCCCTCACAGAACTTACATTCTAGAGGGCTCAGCCAGGAAACAAACAAATAGATGAACTAGGTCACATGGCGATATGGGAAAGATAAGAGAGGATCAGGAGAATGGGGTGCTGGCAGGGCGGGGCGTGCTATTTTACATAAATTCATCAGTGAAGGCTCCTCTAAGAGGCAACATTTGGGCAGCAGAGAGCTGAAAGCGAGGAAGCCAGATGTTCAACTGTCAGAGAGGAGAAGGTCATGGGCAAGGAGAACAAAGAGCCGGTGCAAAGGCCCTGAGGAAGGAGCCTGGCGGGAGTGTCAGTGAGGCTGAGAGAAGAGAGCAGGAGAGGCGGTTGGAACGGCTGTGTGAAGCCCACTCATTTGAGGCCTTGTGAGTGACTGTAAGAGCTTTGGCTTCTAATCAGACTGAGAAGAGAAGCTATTGAAGGGCTTGGAGCACAAAAGTCGTGATCTGGCTGCTGTGTTGAGAGGAGACCACCAAGAGCAAAAAGAGCAGAAGCAGGAGAGCAGTTAGGAGGCTACTGCACTAGTCCAGGCAAGAAGCGACCGTGGCTCAGGTCAGGGTGGCAGCCGTGGAGCTGGGGGTTTGTGGTCTGAATCTAGCTGGATGTTGAGGGTAAAGCCAACATAATTTGGAATGTCAGAGAAAGAGAAAAGCCCAGGATGGTGTTGAGGCTCTGAGCCTGCTCAGTTAGAATAGACTGAGGTGGCAACGTTCAGGAGTGGGCAGGAGCCACAGTCTGGCTTGGAGATGGGTATGTGAGTCTGGAATTAAGAGGCGAGGTCCAGGCTAGGGATGTCCATTTAGGAGATGTCAGGCAGCAGTAGAGGAGCTCCCACAGGACCCAGAGAGAGAAGATCTGAAGTGCTGGGCTTGCGGAGAAATGTGAAGAGCACTTCCACGCAGGGGAAGAGCAGATGGAAAGACATGCAGGTAGGAGGAGCTGATGTGAGATCAGCCTGGCTGGAGAGCAGAGGATGGTGGGGAAATGGGTCTTGAGGGCCTTGCAGGACCTGTGAAGAGGTTTGGTCCTTACCCGACAGATAATGCAGAGCCATCATAGGGTTCTGGGCAAGGACGTGACATGTCTTGTATTTCAGCAAGATCTCCCCAACCACAGCTGGAAGAATGGGTTAGACAAGGCAGTGAGCACTGAGTGGGCTGGGGTTTTTTGAGGGGAAAGGGGTTCAGGAAAGAGATGGTGTGTCTGGGGTTAGACAGTGCATGGAGAGAAGTGGGAGGATGGAAGAGCAATTTAAGGGGTACAACTGGTAGGCTTAAGGATGTGGGGAGCAAGGGACTCAGAAGAATAGGGTCAAGGTGCCACCTAGGCCCTCATCTTGGACAACACTTGGATGTTGGTGCTATTTTTCAAACCGTAGAATACGAGAAGAGCAGCAGGTTGCAGATGAAGAGAAAGCAATATTCATTCATTTAACAAAACTTTCTGAAGTGTCTGTTCTGGGCCAAGCACCATTCTAAGCACCATAGCTCGACAGCCCTGCCCTGGGGGAACTCACATGTTAGTGAATGAGACAAGCAGTGAGCAGTGAGCCATACGACGGATTCTAGTGCAGGCTGGCTGAGTTCACAGACAGCTCAGTGTGTCAGTCTGGAGTTCCTGGGAAACAGCTAAGCTGTACATACAGGCTTAGGGTTCAGCAGCTTGTGGATGGTGACTGAGGCGTTAGACAGGGATGATATAGAGAAGGATGAGAAGTGGGGCTAGGACCCAGCCTAAAGAAATGCCTACTTAAATAGTCTGAAAGTGGGCCTCCATTTCAACTGAGGTGAAAATAAAGAAGCAACACATGTCGCCTTTATACCACTTATGATCAAACTGCAAGCATCAGGCATGCCTCACATTTCAGGGCCTTTGGTGTCATGTAACTGATTTTATGTCATTCTAAGTAAAATTGTTTTCTTCCCTTGCTACTAATTTTGCCATTCGTGTATTAAATATTTGGAGAAGCTGAGATTTTGAGCCTGAAAAGGAGCAGCCTTGGGGGTCTCTGTCTCCAAATATCTGCAGGGCTCTCCCGGATCAGAGAGAGAAGTTGTGCTCTGTGTGCTCTAAGCACGGAGCTGGGGACAATAGAAGAGCCATAGAGAGGCTGAATTTGGTTCAGTGAGAGAAAGGCCTGTCTGGAAGAGCTGCCTGTCAGTGATGGCAGAGACAACCCTGAAAGATGGTGGGTGAGCTCCCCACCACTAAAGGCGTGCAAGTAGGGGCTTGAGCTTGCAGAGGGAGTAGAGCACAGCAAGGGGCAGAGGAGGGGTGCAATGCTGGGGTCCCTGGGGCCCACAGGGGTTAAGCCGGGGTCAAGATCCTCACCCACCTCTAGCTGTGTGACCTGAGAAAGTCTTCACTTGTCTGAACCTCTGTTTCCCAGTAATGCTGCATGGAATTGGTCAGAGAATAATGTGTCTGAATGCCTTGTAGCTGTGAATACTTGGTAAGTGTTCAGAGCTCCCAGATCTAAACAAAAGAGGGCGTCAAATGTTTGAGCCACACTGCCCTGTCCCAAGCCCGTCTTTTTTCAGAGCAGAGGCCCCAGCAGGGTGATAAGAAGCATCACAGTTGGCCAATATGTTCACCATCGTGAACTCAGTCTAGAAGAAACCACACCCAAACTATATGACCATTTCACTCTTGGAGCATTTGTCTGAAAGGTCATACTTTGACCTTCACAATGAAAAGGACTTTAAAAGGTTAGAGCTGCAGGCTTAAGTTAAACAAAATGCAAATAATTTACCAGTTGGAAAAAAAAACACATAGATTATTTTTTTTCTAAAAGGGAAGAAGTACAACAAAACAATCACTGGTGACCTGGGCTAAGTATGTGATTTTTTTTCTTCTCTTTCTGTTCTTTACAAACATTTATATAACAAGGAATGTTTGCTGCGGAGGTGTGGGAGCGGTTCGGGGGGAAACTTGTAGTTTAAAAAAAAATAATAGGGACTTCTGATAAGATGGCGGAATAGATGGATGCTGTGCCAACTGCCTCCCAGGATCACACCAAAATTACAAATAATTTATACAACGTTCAACCTGGGAAGTCTCCTGAACTCTAAAAGAAGGGTTTAAAGAAGAGGCCACGTGGAGAATGGCAGAAGGGGCGGAGACATGAGGCAGACTGATTCCAGGCCCACAGAGAGAATGCGAACCCTGTGCGGGACACCTCAGTGGTGGAGAGTCTTCTCCTGTTGGGGGAGGGACCCTCTAGCCCCACACCGAGCTCACCAGCCCAGAGTTACCTTGCTGGGAAGAGGAGTTCCACGATAGCTGGCAGTAGAAATTAGTGAGGATCCTCTTTGCTCAACTCAGTGAGGTGGAGGGCGGCTGGAGAACCAGTCGTCTTCCTGTGGAGCTGGCACACGGACTCGCTCGCTGATGAGCACTCACCTGGTCCCTGGCGGAGGGAGTAGCTGTGTGAGTGGAGACCCAGGAGCCTGTGGGGAAGGCCTAACCTGAGCGCCTTTAGCCCAGGAGCTGGAAGTTTTGGGATCATTGTTCCCCCTGTGTGGAGCTTGCACACGAGTAGCATACAGGAGGGCGCCATTTTTTCAAGGTTGGGGCCCTCTAAGAGACTGTCAGGTCCGGGACCACATTGGTCTGGTGGAATCAGCATGGGCGTGCCTGTGTGCACTTGCATGCTGCCTTGGATCCCCGCTCTCCTCACTGCTTGTGCTGCATAGCCAGGATAGCGCCTAGCAGGTGTGCTCTGGCTCCAACAGGCTGCTCATTGAGACACAGGAACATGTGCTGGCTGCCTTGGGTCCCCACTCTCTGCACTGCATGTGCAGAGTTGCCAGGTCGGCGCCTGGCTGTCAGACTGCTCTGCCTGATCTGAGAGCTGCTGATTGGGACAGGCTGAGACTGGGAGTTTTCCTGGGAGTATTGGGCCGGGAGCTGTGCGCCTGTGTGATCTGGCCAGGGCATTCGTGGCACGTTTGTGCAGGCTGGTTGCCGGTGCAGGAGCGCACATTGCTCTGACTTGGTGGGGGCAACTGACCACACACCCCGTGGTGCCTTGGGGGCCTTCCCTGCCCACCTAGAGCTGCGTTGCTGGGGGCACCCTGAGCCCCTGGTGCCTGGCCCCCACCTCCACAGGCCATAGAGGGTTTTTTAAGTAGCAGACAGCCCACAGCAACCTGTGAGGATTTTTGGTGGTGAGCACAGCCCCAGAGCACACAGCAGCTAATTGCAAGAAGCTCACTGCAAGCCTGAGAGGGAGGCCCTTCCCCCCAACACAGCTGGTGCTGAGTAGCCCAGAGACTTTCTATTGCTGAGCAAGTGGTGTGCAGATTAAAGCGGGTGGAGAGCCTTTTTTTTTTCTTGCTCTCTTTTTTCTTTGTTTCCCTTTCTTTTCCCCTTTTATATTATTATTTTTTCTTTTCTTTCTCTTTCATCTTTTTGTTCCTTTCTCCTTTTTTCTTTCATCTGTTTTCTTTTTGTCATTGTTTCTCAGGCTTGTTTATCTGGTTATTGCTTTGGTCACTGTTTTCCTGTCTTATTCTCCTGTTTTTGTGTTTGTGTTTTTGTCCCTTTTGTTTTTTGGGTTTTTTTGTATTTTTATATTTTTGTATTTTTTTTTGTATTTTGTATTTGTTTTTTATATTTTTGTTTTTCCTGTCTGATCATTGCTTACCGTGTTTCTGTAGTGGTGTATGTTTTTTGGTGGTGTTGGGTTGCCTTGCTTTGTTTTTGTTTTATGAAGTGGTCGTGGACCTAGCACTGGTCCAGGAGCTGAGACTACACTGAATTTGAAGAAACCACTGACCACAGCCTTTATGTGCCTATAACACCACTTCACCCACCTACAGCTGCATTGCCAGGGGCAATCGGGGTGCCAAGGTGACTGGCCCCACCCCCACAAATGGTGGTAAAGGTTTTTTACAAAAGAAGGTGGTTTGCAGAGCCCTGGGGTCATCTTGGTGGTGGTCAGTGACCACAAACCTGCACCACAGCCACTTGAGAGCAGCTTTCATGAATTTGTGAGCATGAGGTACAGGCTGGCTGTAGTGCCCTTGGGACACTATATAAGGGGGTCACAGGCCAGGTATTGGTGTAAGACCTGAATCTTACGCCTTAAATGGGTTTAACGTCTTAAAAACCATTAATCACATCTCATAACTCACTTGAACTCCATCCTGCCAAGCTAGTGCCACATTGCCAGGGAAAACCCTCAACACCGGGTCAAATAGCCAGACACACACTCCTGAAGAGCCTCTTTCAATAGTTGGGCCTTATCGGCATCTGACAGGTGGCAAAAGGTCTAGGGGGCCCTGGGCCTCTTGCTAAACTGCCTCAGGACCAATATTGGGGCATCCAGCCTCAGTTCACACAAAGACCATCCCCACATGACCCCAGGTCCAGCATGGGAAGCAGCCACCTGCATACAGCCTTGAGGCACCTACCAGGTAGCTACAGGCTGGTAACAGACAGGGTTGAAATGTCTCTGAGTGAGAACCCTGCCCAAGAGACACCAGAATCAATACACCCAGAGGCCAATGTTAGACAAAACCAGAGTATTACCTGGTTGAACCTACAAGTGGCAATCTCAAAGGAAATTTTCCTCGGCACAAGAGCCCACAGTGGCCAAGCTTATTCTGAAGGGGTCAACCTCCACACAGCAATTCATGCACTGTGAACAGAGCTAATTCTCCCAGATAATCAGCCTGACAGTCAATCCCATGCCCTGACAAGCCAAAATCAATTAAAGAGCAACTTCAACAGCAACACCTCTGGAACACATGGGACAGGAGAATAGGGAGACTGTGCAATCCAAATATAAAGGACACATACTACAGAACCACCCAGCAATGACTGAGAGACATAGGGATCTAACTAATACATTGAAGCAATCACAGAGCAACAGCCAGAATGAAGAAACAAAGAAACAAGTCCCAAATAAAGGATCAGAAGAAACCTCTAGAGATGGAATTAAATGAAACAGAGGTATCCAACCTTTCAGAGACAGAGTTTAGAACACTAATGATAAGAATGTTTAAGGGATTGATCGCCAGGGTTGATTCAGCTGATCTGGTTGGCTAGGCGGGTGTCCCCTTCCTCCCTCACCACTCCATGTGCGTCCCTCCCAAAGCTGTGCACTCGGTCGAAGAGGACAACCTTCCCCGATAGAGGAGAGAACCGTTCTTCGGTCAAAGGTATACAAGTAACTGCACTCCCCTGCAAGAACCTCCAAACCAGCTCTCAAGAAAGTTTAAGGAATTTCGTGAGGACATAAAGAAGGATAGAGAAATCATAAAAAACAACCAGTTAGAACTAAAGAATACAATAACTGAAAAGAAGAACACACTTGAAGGAATCACCAGTAGATTAAATGAAGCAGAGGCTCGGATTAGCGATTTAGAAGACAAAATAGCAGAAATCACCCAGTTGGAACAACAAAAAGAAAAAAAAAAGAAAAAACAATGAAAATCGTTTAAGAGACCTGTGGGACAGCATCATGCACAACAACATTCACATCATAGGAATACCAGAAGGAGAAGAGAAGAAGCAAGGGATCGAGAATGTATTTGAAGAAATAATGACTGAGAACTTCCTTACCCTGGTGAAGGAAATCGACATATAAGCCCAGGAAGTGCAGAGAGTTCCAAACAAGCTGAACCCAAACAGGTCCACACCAAGACACATCATAGTAAAAATGGCAAAGGTTAA
>NW_017731955.1:101570-141339 GCF_001890085.2 Hipposideros armiger
AATGTATTTGAAGAAATAATGACTGAGAACTTCCCTACACCGGTGAAGGAAATCGACATACAAGCCCAGGAAGTGCAGAAAGTTCCAAACAAGCTGAACCCAAACAGGTCCACACCAAGACACATCATAGTAAAAATGGCAAAGGTTAAAGACAAAGAGAGAATCCTAAAAGCAGCAAGAGAAAGCAGGTTACATACAAAGGAACTTCTATAAGGCTAACAGCTGACTTTTCTACAGAAACTCTGCAGGCCAGAAGTTGAGTGGCAGAAAATATTCAAAGTAACAAAAAACAAAGGCCTACAACCAAGTTTGTTCTAACCAGCAAGGCTATCACTTAAAATTGAAGGCAAGATAAAGAGCTTCTCAGAAAAGAATAAGCTAAAGGAATTCATTATCACCAAACCAGCATTGCAGGAAATGTTAAAAGGGTTTTTCGTTTTTTTTAAATAGAAAACAGGGGAAAACAAGCTAACAAAGGAAGACCAGAAATACGAATAACAAAATGGTAATAAATATGTACCTATCAATAATCACTTTAAATGTGAATGGGCTAAATGCTCCAATCAAAAGACATCGAGTGGCTGAGTGGATAAGAAAACAGGACCCATGCATATGCTGTTTACAAGAGACTCACCTCAGATCAAACGACACACACCTACTGAAAGTAAAGGGATGGAATAAGATATTACATGCAAATGGAAATGAGAAAAAAGCTAGCGTAGCAATATTTATTTCAGACAAAATAGACTTTAAAGTGAAGACTACAATAAAAGACAAAGAAGGACACTATATAATAATAAAGGGATCGATCCAACAAGAGGACATAACAATAGTAAACATCTATGCAACCAACATAGGAGCTCCTAAATATATAAAGCAGTTTATGACTGACATAAAGTCAGAGATCAAAAGTAGCACTATCGTAGTAGGGGACTTCAACACCCCATTGTCACCAATGTACAGCTCCTCCAGACAGAAAATCAACACAGAAACAGTGGGCTTAAATGACACTTTAGACCAGTTAGATTTAATTGATATACTTAGAGCATTTCACCCCAAAGCACTAGAATATACATTCTTCTCAAGTGCACATGGAACATTTTCCAAGATAGACCATATGTTAGGCCACAAAACAAGTCTCAATAAATTTAAGAAGATTGCTATCATATCAAGCATCTTCTCCAACCACTATGCTATGAAACTAGAAATCAATTACAAGAAGAAATCTGAAAAGCACACAAATACATGGAGGCTGAATAACATATTACTAAATAGAGAGTGGGACAACAATGAGATCAGGGGAAAAACCAAAAGATACCTCGAGTCAAACGAAAATGAAAACACAATGACCGAAAATCTCTGGGATGCAGTGAAAGCAGTTCTAAGAGGGAACTTCATAGCAATGCAGGCCTATCTAAAGAAACAAGAAAAATCTCAAATCAGCAGGCTATCTTTACACTGAAGGGAACTGGAAAAAGAACAGCAAAACAAGCCCAAAGGGAGTACAAAAAGGGAATAATAAAGATCAGAGGAGAAATAAATGAAATAGAGACCAAAAGAAACAATACAAAAGATCAATGAAACCAAAAGCTGGTTTTTTGAAAAGATAAACAAAATCGATCAAACCCTAAGTCAGACTCACCAAGAAAAAGAGAGAGAGGACCCAAATTAAAATCAGAAATGAAAGGGGAGAAGTGACAACAGAGACCACTGAAATACAGAAAATTTTAAGAAAATATTACAAGCAACTATATGCCAACAAATTGAACAATCTGGAAGAAATGGATAAATTTCTAGACGCATACAATCTTCCAAGTCTGAACCAAGAAGAAACAGAAACTCTGAACAGGCTGATTACTACCAAAGAAATTGAATCAGTAATCAACAAGCTTCCAACAAAAGTCCTGGACCAGATGCCTTCCCAGGTGAATTTTACAAAACATTCAAAAAAGAATTAATACCTATTCTCCTCAAACTATTCCAAAAAATACAGAATAAGGGAAGGCTCCCAAGCATATTTTATGAGGCCACTATTATTACACCGATTCCAAAATCAGACAAAGATATTACAAACAAACAAACAAAAACTACAGGCCGATATTCCTAATGAACATAGATGCAAAAATCCTCAACAAAATTCTAGCAAACCGGATTCAGCAACACATTAAAAAGATCATACACCACGATCAAGTGGGATTCATTCCTGGTATGCAAGTTTGGTTCAATATCCACAAATCAATTAATGTAATACATCACATTAACAAAATGAAAAATAAAAATCACATGCAGAAAAAACATTTGACAAAATTCAGCAGCCATTTATGTTAAAAACTCTTAGCAAAGTGGAAATACAGGGATCATATCTCACCATATAAAGGCCATATACGATAAGCCCACAGCTAACATCATACTCAATGGGGAAAGGCTAAAACCTTTCCCTTTAAGATCAGGAACAAGACAAGGCTGCCCATTTTCACCACTTCTATTCAACATAATTCTGGAAGTTCTAGCCACAGCAATCAGACAAGAAGATGAAGTAAAAGGTATCCATATTCGAAAGGAGGAGGTAAAATTGTCATTATATGCAGATGACATGATACTATATAGAGAGAATCCCAAAGACTCCACCAAAAACTGTTAGAACTGATAAATAAATTTAGTAAAGTAGCAGGATACAAAAATAATATTCAGAGATCAGTTGCATTTGTATACACCAATAATAAACTATCAGAAGAAGAAATCAAGAAATCAATCCCATTTACAATTGCTTCAAAAACAATAAAATACCAGGAATAAGTTTAGCCAAAGAAGTAAAAGACCTGTACTCAGAAAATTATAAGACACTGAAGCGAGAAATCAAAGAAAATAGAAATAAATGGAAATACATACCATGTTCATGGGTAGGAAGAATTAATATAGTTAAAATGTCAACACTACCTAAGGCAATATATAGATTCAACACAATTCCTGTCTAACTACCAATGACATTTTTCTCAGAAATAGAACATATAATCCTAAAATTTATATGGAACCATAAAAGACCCCGAATAGCCATGGCAATCTTGAGAAATAACAACAAAGTGGGAGGTGTCACGCTACCCAACATCAAATCATACTACAAGTCTATAGTAATCAAAACAGTATGGTACTGGCATAAAAATAGACACACAGATCAATGGAACAGAAAAGAGAGCCTAGAAATAAATCCATCCATATATGGTCATTTAATCTATGACAATAGAAGCAAGAATTTACATTGGAGTAAAGATAGTCTATTTAATAAATGGTGCTAGGAAAACTGAACTGACACATGCAAAAAAATGAAAATGGACCACCTCCTTACACCATATACGAGAACACATTCAAAATGGATTAAAGATAAATGTAAGACCTAAAACCATAAAACTCCTAGAAGAAAACATAGGGAGTAAATTTTCAGACATTACCCTGAGTAATATTTTTACTGATATATCCCCTCAAGCAAGGGAAATAAAAGAACAAATAAACATATGGGATTACATCAAACTTAAAAGTTTTTTCACAGCAAAGGAAACCATCAATAAAACAAAAAGGCAGCCTACTAAATGGGAGAAGGTATTTGCCAACAATATATCTGATAACGTGTTAATATCCAAAATTTATAAGATACTCATGTAACTCAACACCAAAAAACAACCCAATTAAAAAATGAGCAGAGGATATGAAGAGACATTTCTCTAAAGAGGACATACAGATGGCCAACAGGCATATGAAAAAAAGTTCAGCCTCACTAATCATTAGAGAGATGCAAATAAAAACTACAGTGAGATACCACCTCACTCTGGTCAGAATGGCTATCATCAATAAATCAACAAACAACAAGTGCAGGCAAGGCTGTGGCGAAAAGGGAACCCTGGTGCACTGTTGATGGGACTGCAGATTGGTGCAACCATTATGGAAATCAGTATGGAGGTATCTAAAAAAACTGAAAATGGAACTACCTTATGACCCAGCAATTACACTGTTAGGTATCTATCTAGAAAAACTCAAGATGCTAATTCAAAAAAATATATGCACCCCTATGTTCATTGCAGCGCTATTTACAATAGCCAAGACTTGGAAACAACAGAATGCTCATCAGTAGACGACTGGATTAAGAAACTCTAATACATTTACACAATGGAGTATTACTCAGCCACAAAGAAGAATGAGATCTTACCATTTTCAATGATAAGGGTGGACCTAGAGAGCTTTATATTAAGTGAAATAAGTCAGTCAGAGAAAGACAAATACCATATGATCTCACTTATATGTGGAATCTAAACAACTGAATAAATGAGCAAAGTAAACAGGAATAGTCTCAGAGATATAGAAGAAAAACTGATGATTGCTAGATGGGAGGGGGGTGGGAATGAGGGAGAAGGGGAAGGGATTAGACAGCATAAATAGGTAACTACAATATTGCCACAGTGATATGAAAGACAGTTTGGGGAATATAATTAATAATGTTGTAAATATTTTGTAGAGTGTCAGATGGACACATGTCTAGGGAGACCACTTCATGGACAGTGTAGAGGCTTGACCTGTACACTGCACTGTACACCTGAAGCTGACATTGAATAATATTGTATGTCAACTATAACTTTATATATATATATATATATATATATATATATATATATATAGTTACAGAATGTTGAGTATAGTGTGGGGAGTGGAGTCAATGGAATTGTAATAGATATGTATGATATCGGGGGTGGGGCGGTGGATTGGGGGAGGAGGGGTTGTCACTTTGTGAGGGGTGAAAAGTATAACTATTGCATTGTTTTGTACACCTGAAACTAATTTTAAAAACTAAAAAATTTTAAAAATTAAAAAATAATAAATGTGCATTAAAAGGCAAAAACAAGTCGCTTTTCCACATACCTACTAGTGCTCTTAAATAGCCAAAAGTTAACCCTGAGCCTCTCTCTCTTTGCCAAAGAATCTGTCCCTGGTGAGGCAGGGCCACTAGTCCTCTGTGGCAGAGCCCAGTCTGCCTATTTTCTGGTTCATTGGAGGCTGCCTCCACCATACTTTTCTAGAGAGGTCTCCCAGGTGCCAGGACACGCATAGGAAACATCTGGGTCCTGCCCTCTAGCTCAATCTGTTGTGAGAGAGACATGTAACTTCAGCAATGCTACCACTTCTTGAGAAATGCTAACTATGTACCAAGCATTGTATGCTAGGCGCTTCAGATTCATAGTTTATTAACAGTATAAAGTGAGTGCTCTATCCCTATTTGACTGACAAGAACACTGGGGTTCAGAGAAATTAAACTCAGTAAATAAATCCAGAATTTGAATCCAAATCTATTTGATTCTAAAGCTCTTAAGTCTTAACATTATACTTCCTCCTCACATTAAAAATATATATCAAGGAGCAGCCAGTTAGCTCAGTTGGTTAGAGCGCAGTGCTCATAACACCAAGGTTGCCCGTTCGATCCCTGCATGGGCCACTGAGCTGCCCCCTCCACAACTAGATTGAAGCAACTACTTGACGTGGAGCTGATGGGTTCTGGAAAAACATTATTCCCTAAAAAAAAAAAAAATTCCCATTATTTAACTCTCCTGGAGGAAGGAAAGATCATGGAAGATTTCCAAGAAGAGGTGACATTTCAGTTGAGATTTGAAAGATGACAGAATTTACCAGCACACAGCATGACGGAGTGAATATTCAGTAGAGATTTTTTTTTAAGATTTTATTGGGAAATTGGGGGAGGGAACAGCATTGGGGAATCAGGGAAGGGGAACAGATAAGTTGCTGTCCTTTTGTTTCTCAGCCCAGTTGTGGAGGACGTCACCTCACTGGCCCATGTTGGTATTGTGATCATTGCGCTCTTCCCAGCTGAGGCAGTCGGTACCGGCCATTGGACAGATGCTCACAGCAGCTCCACTGCAGCCCACGCCATCACCGGCTGTAGAGGGCACAGCGTCACTGGCCCATGTGGGATCTGGACTGGGGCCCTGCTGCTCAGAGCTCACTCTCCCAAGCCAACTCTTAACCAATGAGCCACTCGGCCACCCTCAGTATATATTTGTAATTAAATCAACTACTAAAGATTTTAACTGAATATATAGATTAAATAACATGATGTTTGGAATTTGCTTCATACTAATCCATTTCAAGGATAAAGAGTGTGGATATAGATGAAATAAGATTACCCATTGGAACGGTTATTGACGTTGGTGATAGATTCATTTTATTTATTAAATTATTCTGTCTCTCTCTCTGTACACACACACACACACACACACACACACACATTTGGACATGTCCATAATAAAATGTAAGTGATGATCCATTTGTGCCCACTCACCCTGAGAGTTTGAAAAAATAATTCAGTACATATTTACTGAGCACCTCCTATGTGCACCCATTCATGCTGGGCATGGCGAAGCCACCAGTGACCAGGGACACACCATGCCAACACTGACCAGCTCACAAACAAAAGGGAGATGAGGCCAGGACTCAAATAGGGGCAGATGACAAGCAGCAGCCAGATATAGTCCAAGGGCCTCTGTAAGTTCAGAAATAGGAGAGACCCCTGTCCAAGGTGGGGAAACCAGCAGACTCAGCATCTGAGATACAGTTTAAAACAGAGAATTGTTACTGTGGTGGGAGTCTGCAGGGAGACACCTCAGGTATGCAAAGGCTTCCAGGCAGGAAAGTAAGAGATGATGGATGTGGAACACTTGGGGAGCTTAACCGTCCCTTAAGAGAGGATGGAGGAGAGAAAATGGAGTAGCATGTTTCACTCTGATCTTGAACTAGTGTGAATTTTTTAGGATACTCCTGGAAAACGCTGGGAGCGTCACAGGACTGTGCTTACTCTCCCTTCATCCACCCACCCCCACCCCCTGGCCCCCTTCCCCCAATCTCTGTCCACACTCCCAGAGCACTGGGAGGCATCAAAGTAGTGAAGGCAGGCTAATCAGAGCCACTTGGGGTCTGAGGGTGGGGGGGGGCGCCTGTCTCTCCCTGAGGACCCTCCAGCAAGGACAAGTGCAGGAAAAAAGCAATGCCTTCCTCTCCTCGCCTGCCACTGTCCTCATTAGCATCATACAGAAAGCCTGCTAGCCAGGCTCCCGGTTTCACTGCAGCCCAGCAACTGGACAGGCCAGTCCTGCTTTGGCAGAGCCCCAACCGAGCAGATGTGGACCCTGAAGAGCCCCGTGGCAACCCTGCCCCCTCCCCCAAAAATAACCAAGCGAGGCAAACATCACCCTGTCCTGCCTGCCCATAGCCTCTCCCTGCATTGCCACACAGAGTTAGCTGCAGGTGGCAAAGCCAAAGGGAAGCAGAGAAGCTACAATCCCTGAATGGCGAATCCTAGGGTGATAGAATCTGAGGGTCTTGGAGATCTCAACTTTTCCCTGTCATTAGACCCACAGAGTCAAATCTTAGCATCACAGACCAGGGCAATCACAGTGTGTTGGCCCTACCTTTAGACTGCTGCTTTAGAATGTGCTATTGCCAAAACAACAGAGTCGCGGTCTCCCAGGACTTGAGTCTTGAGCAGGATAAGGCAGGTAGCGCATCAGAGTGATGAGGTCCCAGGCCATCCTGGGCGAGATTGCCTGGGGGCTTGGGGCTGGGAGTCCCTGTGTCTGTCTGGATCCCACCTATTCAGGGGTAAGGGAAAGGGGGCGTGAGAGTGATGGAGAAGCCTGATAGCCCATTGAACATGCAGCTCCCAGGGGACTGCTGGAGAGAGGGCAGGAGCTCTCAAAGCGGGAACCACTGCCAGCCTGTGTGGGAACGGCCAGAAGGCAGAAGGGACAGCACCCCCCCTCCCCTCTCCCCCACAGCCCTGAGATCCTGCAGAGCCTGGGACCCAGAAGCACCACAGGTCCCAGGTTGCACAGGGTAGCTGGGAAGGGCTGAATCTCTGGGCTCCGGGGTCTCAGCTGGCTGAGCTGTCACCAAGCATGGGGTGGGAAAGGGCTTTCCACCCTGGTCCCGTGGCTCTACTGGGTCTCAGAAAGGCAGGGGTCTTGTGGGGGAGGGGGGTTTAGTTATAGGATGGCAAGGAGTGGGGCCTGCACAGGGGGAAGGGATGTTATCTTCAGATCGCCATCTGCATAACTGAGACTGAGTCAGGAGGGATTGTGTCTTCTCCAAGAACCAGAGAACTCACAGAATAACAAATAGCCAAACCTCCCTCCCTCTCACAATGTATGGGGTGGGGGGGTTGGGGGGGCCTCCTCTGATTTCCTCTCAGAATGATCCCATCCTAAGGTCCCAAGACTGGGTGGTCCTCCTCTGCAGTGATCCCAGCAATGTTCAGGGCTTCACTTGTTATGGGGTGAGAGAACTGGCTCTGCAAATGAGCTAGGTCAGAATCCCAGCTGGGCTCCTCTCTTAGCCGCTTAACATTGGGCAAATCACTTACTGTCTCTGACCACAGTGTTTCCGCACCTATAAAGTGGGAGTGACTGTCCCCTCGCACCGGGTTCTTGGGAGGTGCAGGAGGCTGGAGAGCAGAGCTGGAAGCATAGCCCTTTGGTATAAGCTGCAGACACTTACCAGCTCTGCCAAACCCTGCTCTTCACAGAGGATCTGTGTAACATCTCTTCACTCTTCCCTGGGGGAGTGGCATTTTAATAGGTCTACATTTAAGTTAATTCAAATTAAACAAAATGAAATTTTCAGTTCCTTAATTGCACTGGCCACTTTTCAAGTGCTCAATAGCTGCCTGTTGTTAGTGGCTACCACACTGGACAGGTCAGATATGACACACGTCCATCATCACAGAAAGATCTATTGGACAGCACTGGCTGAAAGGGGTGAGAGCTCCTAGTTTATTCTGAGTTTAGACAAGTCCCTTTGCTTCTCGGGGTCCCAGTTTCCCCTTCTGTGCAACCTATCATTCACCTTGTGCAAACCAGAGCACAGTCAGTGCTTCACAGAGACCTTTGATTGATTCTGTTACCCCACTGATTTGGTCAGGCCCATGTGGACTTGGGGAAACAGGTAGGTGGGTGGAGCCCTGCTGATGTGGGGGCTGAGGAACCCACCTGCCATTCCCAGGCTCCAGCACCTCCAGAAAATACCATGGAGCCCAGAGCTTGTCAGGCAAGCTTTCTTGAGACTCAGTGGCTCAGACAATTGTCTCTAGGCAGCAAAACTAGAGCCAGGAGGGCAGGGGGCCAGTGTGTCTCTCCCCAAGGGCATACATGTGCCTGAGTGCAGCCTGAAGATCCCAAATTCATCCCTCTCTAACCCAGAGAGAGGCGTGGGCAGGACCTTGGGGAGGAGGCAACTTTGGGGGCTGGTCCAAAGGGGAGGGGAGGTGTGGAGAGTCAGAAATGCGCTATCAGCACTGCCCGTCCTCCCCACTTCCTCTCCACGAACGGATCACATCCTGTTATTGTGTGGACAGAGAAGGCCAGGAGCTGGGGAGGGAGGCAGGGCTTGGACTAAGTGAGTGGGGAGAGAAAGGAGGAGGGAGCCAGAGAGAATGTCACAGTGGGCACTGGGTAGCTGCAGCAGCCCAGCCCTGCCTGATCCCAGGTGTCCTGGGCAGGAGTAGGGCACCCAGGGGGGAGGACCAGTATCCCTGGAGCAGCTCGCATCTGACATTGGGAGAAGACGCTGGGGCTCAGGACGCACTGTGCTTCCCTGCAAAGGCACCTGGAAGAAAGGAAATAGCACCTCCTTCAGGAAGCCTTCTCCAGCAACCTCCTCAAACATTTACTCTGGGCCTCCACGGCCAGAGCCAGGTCTCCAAAACAACTGGGCCTCCCTCGCAGCACTTCCGTACACCCCATTTCCACCCAGCCCCCTACGACAGGGACAGGGAAAGTCCCTTGCTTCTCCCCAGCATTGCCCAGCATGGGACAGGTCCAGAGGAATTCCTCCTGCTCTGATGAATTGATGTTCCCCCTTCTCCCTCTGCCCTCTTTCTCTCTTCAGCCATTCCCAAGCACAGCCCCACCCAACCCCATTCCAACAATGGGGTCTAACAAGGCTGCTTTCTACGGAGCACAAGCACTTGACATATATTATTTTGAAACCCCTTGACAGCCCTGTAAGATGGGTGTCAATATCTTTATTTAACAGATGAGGACAGTGAAGCTCAGAGAGGTTAAATGATTTACCCAAAGTCACAAACCAGGTACAGTAAATGGCAGCTCTGGGTCTTAAACCCAGGTGAGACTGACCCCAAAGGCCTAGGTCTTTCTGTGGCCCAGCTGCTTCTCCTGCTCAATCCCACCCATGAGCCTGTCTTTGAGCCGAGCCTGCTTCTGCAGGCAAGCTCTCCAAGGCCCACACTACTCATGGCCCTGGGCAGATGGCTGGACATGCTGAACTGCTGTCTCTCCCACAGCACAGCACAGCACAGGCCTACCTGCTCTAAGAACACCAGCTCCCCACTGGCTGTATCTTCTTCCTCTCCTGAGGGACAGCAAGCACTGGCACTGGAGTCAGACCTGAATTCAAATCCTGGGTCCCCTGGCTGAAGCCCCACCCCCTCACTAGCCCTCATTTTCTTCTTTGGACAGTGGAGAGGATGCCCTGGGCAATCCTTTCCTTACTCCGACACATGATGGCCGAACCCCTACTGCTGAATAATGGGCCCGGCACCATGACCGGTCCCTAGCAAGCTGGTCAGAGGTGCTTGCCTGGCTCACACAGACCATGGAGCCACAGGGGGCATGCTGGATGTGGGGGAACAGTCCAGTGTTTTGCAACTAGGAAGGTGGTAGTGGATAACATGAAGAGGCAAAGCTGCTATGAGTAGACCAGATAAACACCCACCCCTTCACCCCACCCAGGTCCAGTACGATAACCAGGCTGCTGGGGCCCAGCTCAAGAAAGCTCATACCGTCCCCCCGCCCCCACCACCTCCCTACTCCTCCCAGCAACAAAAGCAGTCCATGGCCCTCTGCCACCCAAGGGACAGAGCTGTCCACCTGCCCCTTACCAGCCCACAACCATGGTGTTAGGTGGGGTCACTGGAGCTGGCATCTTTGTAGAAATGATCCTGTCTCCCACCCATCCACCCCCTTCCACCCTTACATGTTACCCTCAAAGCTGAGCAAGAAGATTCTATACGGGGGATCCCCTTCATAGAGCAAATGTTGAAAGGGACCTGTGCTAGGTCTGACATAGGACACCAGAGGCAAAGACACAAATCAGACATGGTGCACCCGCAAGGAGCTTGTGTTTGAGTCAGGAAGCAGATAAGTGGACAAACAATAGGCAGCACAGAGGGAAGGAAGGCTGTAGGGACACAAAGGAGGCGGCTGACCCCATAGCGTCGGGACAGTCTCCTGGATGCTGAGGACAAGTTAACCAGATGAAAGGAAGGAGCAGACGATGGGTAGAAACAAAAGGTGCAAAAACTGGACAGTTATAGAAGGGGAAAACTGCAGCCTGAAACAGAAAGGAGAGTACAAGAGGAGCAAAGATAATGAGGGGAAGGTTGGTGAGAATTGAGGCTAGAGAAATCAGTAGGCCATGCAGGCAATGCCCTGGAGTGTGGTCCCTTCCCTGTGGTGAACACAGGTTGTCTTGGGAGGCAGGAGGCCTGGTCCTGCTCTGCCTGCTACTACTACCACTGTTCAGGGGACACATGGCCCTGGGAAGACTCCTTTCCTCTCTGGGCCTCTGTCTCCCCATCTGGAGATGGGGACACTGGTCGAGACCATGTTCAGGGCCTGATCAGCCTGGGCCTTCGATAGCCTCATAGTGTCTGCCTTGGTGACCACAGAGCTGCTGGGCCCTTCCTGACCTCTTTGAACATGGACAGCCTTGCCCTCTCCCGGGAAAGGAACTTCTGGACACGGGTGCTCCTCTCTCCTCATTCTCCATCCGTGACAGTCAGGCTCTCACCTCTACTCCTCCCTGGTGCTGTTCTCACCAAAGTCATCAGTGACTTCCTCCTGGCCAAATCCAGTCAACACCTCAGGCCTTCTCTTGCTTGACCTCTCAGAGGCATTGGACGTGGCTAACTACTTCTTCTACCCCAAACACCATTTGCTTTTGAAACACCACACTCTCCCAGTTGTTCTCCCACCTCTGACTGCTGCATCTCAGCCTCCTCTGGGTCTCGGTCTCTGTCTCTCTCTAATCCTTTCATCATGCTCCTTCTCAGGCCCGTGAGCACAGGCCAGGCCCTGGGTCCAGAGCCCACCCACCACTACTACCACCAAGCCCCCACTGATCTCTCCGCCCCAGGGCTAATTCTCACCACCCCAGCTGCCAGGGACCTCCTTGCCTTGGGCCAGGGAGAGGCACATAGTCTCCCAAAAGCCAAGGAGCTTCCCTACAGGCCAGGGCATGATCCCAAGCACTGTGGTGCCTTTGCCCTCCTAGACTCAGTTGGAAGGTCCCAGGACAGGGGCACCCACGATCAGAGACTGGCAAGATAAGCAAGGCTCACCCAAAGGAACAGACGTTATCTGTGGGCCTCTTGAGTTCCCTCCTTGGCACGTTTTTCCTTAATTCTGATCACCTTCCAACTTACTATATAATTAACACATTTATGATAGTTGCTTGTGTCTGTGTTTACGGTCTCCCTCCTAGAATTTAAGGACCACAAGAACAGGTGCTTCTTTTTCTTCACCGATGGAGCCCCAGTACTTAGAACAATACCTGGCCCACTGTAGATGCTCAATAAATATTTGTTAAAAGAACAACAGAAATGAGGATTGATACTCTATTGAAATGCCTGCCTGACTTGCTGAGGTCCCTGACGATCCAACAGTCCCCGAGCAGTGGCCTCCCCGGAATCCAAAGTCCCTGCCTCTGAACAGCATTGTCATTTCTGAGCCTCCACTCACTACCTCCAAAGCCTCAGCCTCTGACCCTTAACCCCACGTAAGACCTGTACCACCCTCCCCGCAATCCTCAAGAGCCACGCTTAAGAGCTGCAACCTCCATTGAGTCATCAGGAACTTGGGAGCTTCCTCTGGGGAGACCTTAATCTGTCCTGAACCTACAATAAAAGCAACTGTCGGGCCGGCCGAGTGGCGCGATGGTTAAGAACTCGCTTGGGATGCCAGAGGGCCCCGGTTCGGATCCCACATATGAGGGCCAGTGACACTGCCCTCTACAGCTAAGATGCTGAACAACAGCTCAACCTGGAGCTGGGCTGCCGAGAGTCGCTGGCGACGGCGTAGGCTGCAGTCCCTGTGGCAGTGGGTTGCCATGGGCTACCGTGTGTAGCCAGCAGCCAGCGTGAGCGGCCAGCAGCCGCAGTGAGCGGCCGTCCAGAAGCCGGCGACTGATCTGCCTCACCAGGGAAGAGCGCAATGATGGTGCCAACTTGGGCCAGTGAAGCAGCGTCCTCCACAACTAGATTGAAGAACAAAAACGACAGCAACTTGTCTGTTCCCCTTCCCCTAATTCCCCAGTACTGTTCCCATCCCCCCAATTACCCAATAAAATAAAAATAAAAAAAATCTTTAAAAAAAAAAAAAAGCAACTGTCCCAGCCATGGGAGCTAAACCCAACACAGAGGGGAACATCTGCGGGGCGGCCCCAAGCAGAAAGCGTAGATGTACAATGCTGAGAAGAAGCCCCCTCTGTGAGGCCAGGCAGAGGGAAAAGAATAGAAACCCTAAGGGGTAAGCCTCAGGGTAGGGGCTGGGATCCCACCCTCAGAGGACAGCTGAGTCCTGGAGGCCCCCCCATTTCAGGAGACACAGATTCTTGCCATGACTTTCCTTTTAATGTCGCAAATCTCAGGCCTAGGGATGCAACATGCAAGCAGAGTCCAGCCCCCTTTGTAAAACTTTTATTTAGAAATCTTCCCAATATATCCTTATATATATACACACATGATCACCACATGGGTTGTGTCGCTAAAGAGTCACACGCCCACAGTGTTGGCCTCTGGGATGTACAAAGGTCAAGGTACCTGGAGCAGTCACTCCTCTCCTGCAGAAAAATGCAGAGACCAACGCAATTCATCAATTCATCACGTACAGTACAACATTGACGGAAAGTGCTGGGCCCGCCCACAGGAACACTGCGCTATGTACATGGGCAGGGGGCAAGCTTTCAGCAGGGGGTCACGTACCACTGACATCACAAGTACGACCAGACCACCCCCAAAGGCCGAAATAGTTGTCAGCTGACTACAGATGCTGTGCCCTTGGTTTTGTTTCTGGAAAAGGATAAAGGTTGTACCATCTTGTCATTTGCCACTACAAGTAAAATATGAACTTTTCTTAAAAGATGGGAGTCCCTCTAGTCATTATAGTCATCTTTGCTCTCCTCATGTTGTTGTTGTTTATACCTTTACATATTTTCCCTTTTGTACAGATATTATTCTTGGAATGTTGCCATTTCTTCATGGGTGAGGAGCGGGCAGAGAAGGAGAAGGGTATGGTGGAGGGATGAGGTGCTAGAAATGAAAATAAAAATAATGGATCTTCTAGGTCTTACGAAGACCTGGAGCTTTGTGCTTTCCTACCCAGTCCCATTTTAGGTATCTGCATTATGTTTTACATCTTCTTTCCATGTTCCCATATCTCTTTTCCATTCTCAGTCCTATACCTTGCCTTAGAATGAGACAGAAATGAGATCAACCTAGAGAAATGGGGACAATCTAGGTCAGGCAAAAGTGGTTTAGAACCTAAATTACCCAAATGCTGTGTAGTCAGGCAGACTGGCCCACTGCCTAGGTCCTAGACTCAGGGTGGGAACCCCGAATGCAGGGTTGCTATTAAGGGCAACAGAGTTCTTTATGGTCTCAAAATGCTTCTACTTTCATGATTCCAGTCAGTCCACAGCCCTAGGGGACAGACAAGCCAGGGTACTGATGAGAAACGGACACTCGGAGAGAGAACTTGTCCAGGTCACGCTGTGAATCTGAGAGAAGAGGGAGCCAGAAGCTTGAGTTCCTGAGAGAATGTGTGATTCATCTCCAAAAACCCATCCACTCGTTCACACCATGGTCACTTTTTACTCCCAAGTCAAATTAATCCACCAGGAAGCAACACAGCCTTAGACCTAGGACAAATGCTCCATCTTTAGACAGACAGGAATTCTCACAGAAGCTGCCAAGTACTGGAAAGGAACCCATCCCAACGAACGTTCATCAAAACATGATTTTGGGAAGGTGACATGGGACGGAGTGTCAGAATGCTACAAGGGTTAACCATGTCGCTCCTATCTCCAAGAACTGGACCTCCCAACTTAAAAGGAAGGTGAGGAGAGCAGCGATCATGCCCTGTCTGCATAAAGCTGTACTCGGCTGTACTCAAGGCCCCATCACAGCGAGGGCAAGCCCTGGACTGAACCCAAAATGTGTGAGGGCTTTTCCAACAGCCACAGCGCTGGGCAGGGCCATGGGGTCGTTCTTCTCTGACCTCAAAGGCAGAGCCTGGTGGGGGATGGCTGGGGTGACTTGAGGGTACAATGACAGGTATGTAGGACTTGTGTGCATTTTATTCCAACAAGGGGGCAGTGGTCCACTCTACTAAAGGATTCTTCACTTACAAAAGGACTTGTGGTAGTATTTCTTTAAAAGATGAAGGATAAAGATTTGATTTACAGAAATGCCATGTACAACTTTTGGAGGCGGGCACTCCTACTGCATTAAGCCAGCCTCCCATACACACCCGTGATGGCTGAAAGCTGCACCATTGAGGGGTGTTGCAGAGTCTGCTAAGTGAACCTTAAACTGGTCTCTAATTGGATTCCCCATGTCCTAGGATTGGGGCTGGGTTCTGGGTCATATCAAGATCCCACCAATCACTGCAATTGAGCAAAAATCCCAGTGCCAGGAAAGAAATCCCAAATGCCAGGAATTCCTAGGACAGAGTTTGTGCTCAGTTCAGTTTGGAACACAGAGCAGAGCATCAGCAAACATACATCCTGCAGCAGGGGGGGGCCCTCTCAGCATCTAGCAGAATGCACCAATGGGGCTCGCATCTACTCTCAGCACCAATGCATGCCCGTCGGCACACTGGCATTTGCTCACCACATGAAGTGATGCGTAGCCGAGAATACAGGCAGGTAGCTTTGAGACACCACCAGGATTTGAAGCCCACGTGGCCCAAATAGCTCTTGCTCATTTTCCTCTAATTGGTTTCCCTTTCTCTGCCTTCCCACAAAGCCCAAAGGGCATGCTCACAGCTGCAGACTTGGTCCCCACAGCCACAAGGATTAGTAAGACAAGTTTCAGTGGGGAGAAAGCAGAACTTCAGTGCCCGGGGCAAGAAGTAAGGGCTACTGTGTTTTCTGACCCTCTGACCCGGCTAGTCGGGAGCAGGTAGTCCACTGGCCATCTTCTTCAGCCAGGCCCTGAAGAAGGCACCTCGAGGCTTGTGACTCTGCAGTAGCTGGCAAGCTGGATGGACCAATACGGGCCTGAGTGAAGATGGGGCTCAAGAAACGGGCAGCTATTGGGTACCTATATATTTGGCCAGAGTGGCCACAAAAGCCACCCCAGCCAGCTTGGGAGGGACTAAAGGCAAAGCAGAGGCTGCTGAATGCCTCAGGCGAGAGCTGACAATCCCAGGTCTCAGCAAAGACAGGGCTCCCAAGCTCCAGGCCAAAAACAGTGCCACTCGAGTCTCGTATTTGAGAAGTCTTAGGGATCTGGGGAAGGGGGAAGACCGTGCCGTCTTCATAAAAAGTACCTACCACTTTACTTCATTTTTCTGTTCTCCTACTGAAGCAGGAAAGAAGAAAGCCAGCCCCAGGGACAGTTTGGGCTTCCCAAAGTTCAGACATCACAGAAAGCTCATCAAGTCCATTGCCCTGCTTCAGAGTTGCCCAGTCTTCACCCACCTGCCCTGAAGCCCACAGTCCCAACGGCATGAGGGCATCCTCCTGGCTGGTCTAGGATGGCCCCAGGCCCATCACCGAGGGCCGGCTCCATCAGTGGCGGGCAGCATGGCAGGATGGAGGCTGCGGACCGTGTGCTTGGGTGCAGGCTCTTCTGTATAGCTGTCTGGGCTGGCTGCCCCATCTAGGGAGCTGCCACAGCTGGAGTTGGGGGACAGCACGTCCTGCAGGAGGTCGTCTGAGGGTGTACCACCCCCTCCACCCCCACCCCCTCCACCAGCCGCCACCACAGGGTCCTTGCCAGGCTTGGCCCGCTGGGTGCCCTCCTCCTCCTGGTCATTGAGCAGCTTGGCCAAGAAGTTGATGTATTTCATGGCCAGGCGGAGGATCTCATTCTTGCTGAGCTTCTTGTCTGGCGGGTGCGTGGGGATCAGCTTGCGGAGCTCAGCGAAGGCCCCATTCACATTCTGCTGCCGCCACCGCTCCCGACTATTGGTGAAGATGCGCCTTACTACTTTGGTGTGGGGACCTGGAGGGCAGGAGGACAAGGATTAGGAGAGTGGGTTGGAGGATCTCTCAAGGCATCTTCTCCTGTGGGAAAGGAGAAATAACATCCATTGGGAAACTTGGGAAACCTAGAATGCCTTCTTTCCTTTTACTTAGAAAACTCTTACTCATCCTTCAAAATCCAGTTCATCTGTTTCCTCCTCTCTGAGGACTTCCCTCAACCCCTCCAGAGAGAGCTAACCAACCACCACGGCCCTGTAATCCCTGGATCTCCATCACTCTTGATCATTGCTGTAATGCTTCTATGCTTCTCTCTCTCTCTCTCTCTCTCTCTCTCTCTCTCTCTCTCTCTCTCTCTCTCTGGGCTGTGAGACATTTGAGGACAGGGACCACATATTATTCATTCATTCATTCATTCATTCACTCACTCACTTGTACCAAGAGGCCATATAGCATTAGTTACAAAGCAAACTCTGGAGCCAGACTTTCTGGGTTCAATTCCTGACTATTACTCACTAGACAGTGACTCTGGGCAAGTTACTTAAACTCCCTCTGCCTTGCTCCATCATCTGTAAAATGGAGGTAATACTAGCCACTCAAGTCATAAGATTATCACATGGATCTAACAACTAACGCAGACGAAGTACTTAAGACAATACTTGCCTCAGATTAAATATTCATTCAATAAATGTCAGCTATTATTATCTGTTCATCAGGTATTACCTAACAACCAGGCACTGTGCTAGGCACTAAAGAATAATGGCAAACAAAACAGATGGAGTGCCTGCCCTCATGGAGCTTACATTTTAATGGAGATGACAGATGATGAATAAGTAGCAAACAGATAACAAAGAGACAGGAGGCCGAATATAGATAAAAGATGGGAAGGAGCTACTACATTTAGCTGAGGTGGTTGGAGACGGCCTTTCGGAGGAGGTAAGACATCTATAAGGTAAGAATTTAAGGCTGAAGAGCCAGCCAGGCACAGGAAGGGAAGAGGGAACAACACGTTCAAAGACCCTGAGCTGAAAAACGGTTGAAGCCAGCCTGGCTAGATTAATGCGGGTGAGATCAGAGTAGTCTGAGTCCAGTCCCATAGAGTCCTGCAGGAAGGTGTGGGATTTGATTCTCAGGGGGATGGAAGGCACAGAGGAAGGTTTAGTAACTGTTTGCCGACTGACTGATCATGCCGGCAGGTGGGGGAATGGAGGAGATAGCAGAGATGAGAGGAGAGAGATTTACACTGTGGGCCCTCTCCCCAAGGAGAGAAATGAAAAGACAGCCAGGCACAGGCTCAGCCTGAGGCTCTAGGCAGGCATCTGAGGGCTCCCTCAGTCTCTCTATGTCTACAATGCACTGATTAAAGACTGGACTAATATTCACTAGCTTTTGTGTATTAAGACTTGTGCAGCTGGGGCAGACACCAGTGTGCATGTATCTAGCACCTATGTGTGCAAAGCACTGCACTAAATGTCCAAGCCTGACCTGCAATTCCCAAAGCCGGGGAAGACAGAGGTAGGCCCTGCTACTGCTCCCGAGTTCCTGGGCTTCCCTCCCCAACACTGAGGCACAGAGCCGGGCTCCAAGCAGTCCTCAGAGAGATCTGCACACTGAAGGAACTGCCAGTCTAGGCATATTTGTTTGCTTTCTTCTGAAGACCCCTGGAGCCAGACCTCAGAATGTGTAAACTTGGGCGGGGGATAAAAGGAAAGAAGAAGTCAATGACCTAAGACCCACTGCTCATTTCACAGCTAAAGCGACTGAGGCCAGGACAAAGGCAGACCTTGCCTCTGAGGTCAGTCTGTGACCCAGCTCATCCGTGCTGACACTTCCTGCTTGATTGTCTCTCTCTCCTACATGTGTACGTTGCACACATGAACACTTACACACACACACACACACACACACACACACACACACATTTTCCCGGGAGGATCACTCATCCCCTGCCACAGCCTCTGAAGCTGTCTTTCCAAACCCCAACAGGCCCCGGCCCAGCTGACTCTTTGCCAAAGGCCAGACCCAGGCTGGGAAAAACACGGCACACCTGCTGGGCAGTCCTACCCTGGGTGCCTCAGAGGAAATAACTGGCTGTCCTCTCGCCTCTTATCCAGGCAGAGGGGAGTCCCTCAGCTGTGACATAGAGACAGCCAGCCCCTGCTCCAGGACTAATGCTGGCTGATGTTGACAGAACTCCTAGGTGGGGAGGGGAGCATCATGACTGCCGTCACAGCTAGAACTAGACGGGCTCCAGAAGGGAGCACCTACCCTGAGCCAGGCCCTGACAACCCTTTACCGCATTGTACATTTTCGACAATCTGTGAGGAAGCTATTACTCTTCCCACTTGACAAACGAGGAAACTGAGGCACAGAGAAGTTCAGCAGCAGGACCCACAGTAAGTCCTAGCTTTAGACCTTGCCTTGGTGCCACTTCTATGCACTCTTTTTGGTTAAATATCTGATTTCAAAGTCTGTGGATTTATCCTGTCCCCTTCACCCCCATTTCCGCCTATTTTTCTGTCTCCTTCCCAGAGAACTACCCACCTTTCCCCACCTTCCTCTTTTCTGAGTCTGTCCAACCCTCTATGTCCCCTCTCTCTGGCCAGTCACTGAGTAGGTGCTTAGTAAATATAGGTAACATTATGGGCAATGGCTTCCCTATCTTCCTGCACTCCCCACAAGCCCTTGCCCCTTCCATCACCTCCTTCCTCTCCTCTGTGCTTGATTTCCATTGCCTCTGCATTTTGTAGAAAATGCCTCTTCCCTGGAGAACGTCATGGCTGGTCCTGCCTGCTTCCTGTTTGGTATACCCACCCCCCCTCTCTAACCTAGCAGCACTAACCCCCCAACATACTTCCCTCTTGACCTTATGCCCCTGTGCCCCCCTCCTCCCCGCCGCTGGTTGGGTCTTTTGAGGCCTGTTTCCTTGTCCAGACTCTAGCCCCTTTCCTCTCCAGAAGACCACAGAGGACTCCCTTCCGGAAGCTCCAGCTCCATACACATTCCTCGCAATGGCCCCTTGGATAAATCCCAGCCTGGCTGCAAGGCCTCAGGTACCCTTCCTTCAGGAACCCAGGTCCCAGCCAGGCTGAGCACTGGGAGCTCCAGGGATTTCCTCCATGTCCCTCAGCTCTAAGAGCCTGTTCTCCTGCCCCCTGGCTCTGGGCCCTACTGGCTACATCAGATCAACCTTGGGAAGAAGGAAAGGGTCCTCCAAATCTTCCTCTCATTCAACCCCTTCCCTCAAGTTCAGGGCCAAAGACTACTCAAGCAATTCATAATAGCAGGGCTAAGGCTTGGAAGCAAAGAGGCAGCATCGAATCTATGATGTCAGGAAGGGAACTCCAGGTCTCAGCCCTGAGTGTGGAACAAGAAAGCCCCACCATGTAGGTAGGGACCTGGGAGGAGACCCTTGAAGGTGCAATTCCAGGCAGGGAGCAGACTCCAGATTCCAAAGAGGACTTGCAAGGAAGTGTAGGGAATCCTTGAGGGTCCGTCTTTAGAGTAGGGGCACCTTGTGTTTCTGCTCCCCCCCCTTTCAAACCCCCCCCCGGGATCTTTGCCAAGTATAGGAACGGAATCAGAGTGGGGACAGCAACTGACCCTGGAAATTTGGGCTAAGCACCACAAATGTGTCTTCACTCCCATGTCCCCTCTTCCCTAGTCCCATGGTGCTCAGTAGCAGGGTGAGAACTTTGGCAGTTTGGTGTTCCAAAGCAGCCTGCCCATCCATGTGAGACACCTAGGAGTAGTCCCCATGATCCCTTCTTTAGAGAATTCTAACTAACATGAGGGGCAAATAACAAAGGTGGGGGTGGGTAGACTCACCATCAGTAATCTCCATCTCATATGGGGAGGGTCTCCTCTTCACTCGGTTGTTGGTGGCAAACATAGGAAAGGCATCTGGCTCCCCAAAGAACCCACTGTGGGAGGGAGCAGGCAGATCACACCATCACATGTAGGGTGGAGGTGAGACAGAGGCTCCTTAGATCCTTCTGCATGTTCTTGAGCCCCCACCCCCCACCCCTGGGAAAACAAGGGCAACCCTGGTCCCTTATTTCAGAATCACATCTGAGTTGGAGACAGGAACATGAAAACACACACACACACACACACACACACACACTCCCCTCCCCTAATACAAGCACACAATCCACAGACAACCTCCACTCCCAAACAGGTGCTTACACAGGCAGACGTGGCCTTCACACCTAGTGGTATGCAACTCTAGCACCACAAAAGGGCACACTGTCCCCTCCTCCCCAACTTCACCCCAGTTTCACCCAGACCTTGTGGGGTCCTGTGGATAGACAACCGACAGGAAACCCTGACTCACCACCGCTGACATGCCACCCCCATCACCAACCCTGGGCTCTCTATAGCTTCCTTCTCCAGTCTCCTGCAGACTCACCAACTGCCCCACACTGTGTATCCCTGCCTCATCTGCCTATTCCCCATCTCTCCACCATGTCAGTGGCCCCAGCAAGGAAATTGACAGCGGCACATCAAGGGGAGGAAAGGCTTGGGGCCCGAGACCACAGCTGGGGACAGAAGGGCTAGGGAGAGGAGAAAGGGATCCGCTCCCCCGGAGGGCTCTGGAGCAGAGATTCAGATGCAGCAGAGGGGGCACACTCCCTACCACCCTCACATCCTTATCTCTTACCTGTCCACAGAGGGCTGTAGTTTTCAAAAGAATTTCGCAGCGGAGTGCATTCAGACACACTCTTGCCTGGTGCCCCCACTCACTCAACTCCCTTCTGTCGTGCCTTGCCCTCTAGCCACACAGCACACGGCGCGTCTACTCACACCCAGCCACATGCCTGCACTCCCCCATCTTGACTTACACACACCCGGGCGCGCCGCAGTCACAAGGCACCCGCACACCTGCCCATGCGTGTGTGTGTACACACACACACACACACACACACACACACACACACACACACACACACACACACTCACTCACAGACAGCTCCTTTCTCATTTGCACACGGGGAACCCAGTTTCTAGGTTTTGATGCCTGTGAGTTTAAAACAGCCCCTCCCTCTCTGCCTGCGCTCCAGCCGTGCATCCCCGAAGTGCACGCGGGGAGCCCCGGGAGCCCATGACTGCCTGCACCCCCTCCTCCGCCCTCCCGCCAGGCCCTGACCTGCCGAGCGAGGCCAGCGGCTGGCTGAGGCTGTAGAGCAGCGTGCGGCCGGAGGCGGCGGGGGCCGCCAGCGCGGGCGGGCTCAGCTGCACCATGCGGCCGTCGCCGGGCAGCTCAGCGGGCGCCGGGGCGGACGCGGGCGCCGGGGCGGACCCGGGAGGTCTGCACAGCTCGGTGGTCGGCACCCGATGGCGCGCTTCGGCCGCGGTCGCGTCGCGGCCCTTTAAGTCTCGCGCGGCGCCGCCCCCACCCGCGGGGCCGCCCCCCGGGCCGCCGCGAGCTCCCAGCTCGATGACCGGGAGCTCGGCTGGGGCCGCGCGACTCGTCTCCTTGGCGACGCCGTTCAGCAGGACCAGGTGCGGGGGGGCCATGCGGGCCTCGGCCGCCTCCCGTCCCTCTAGCGGGGGGTCACTGCGTGCCGCCTCGCTCGGCGGCCGCTCCGTCATCCTGCGGGCAGACAGACAGACAAGCGGAGGCCCGCTCTGACAACCGCCCTCAGCCCACCGACGTGGGGTGGGGTAAGGGGGTGAAGGGCAGAAAGAGAAACTCACGCTCCCAGACGCGGGGAAAGGCGATAAACTTAGAGCCACGTGGACACACACTTGCCCTCGGGGCCTAAAGCCCTGGCGGGGCAGGGGCGGGAGGGCAAAGGGGTCTCTGGTTTGGGAGTAGCAGGGAGGGTGCCTGGGACACAGAGACTGCGAGCCAGAAGGACAGAGACGGAGAAAGACGACAGAGACATCGGAAGAAAAGGAATACAGCCAGCGAAAGAAAAACAGAATGAAAAAAAGGAGGAAGGAAATGTAGAAAGAAGCGAGAAAGAAGTAAGTATCACCCCGTCCCCTTCTCAGGCTGCAAGGGAAGAGGAGGGAACAAATCCCCGACCGAGTTCCTCCCGCCGCCTCCTTTTGGTTTTGGCGGGGACTCTGTCCCGCGGAGGTGGGTGCTTTTCGAACCCTCACCTCTCAGCAATGCCCGCCCCAGCCCACCGCCACACACATTCGCCCAGAAACCTGGTGAGTTGCAACTAGGGAGTTTAGGGAATGGAGGCTACAGGACTTGAAGTCCAATTCGGAGAGTTGCCAGAGGAACCAGCACCCCCATTCAATATATATTCATCTCCTGCAGGGGTGTCTGTCTACACTAAGCAAACCCACCGTGTATTCTATTCTGTGCAGCTGCTGGAAACCCTAGCGGAGTATTTACTCCCACCCAGCCGGCCGGAGATGAGACATCAGGAAGGGAAGATGATCCCGGCCCTATCTCCCTGCACACTCCACCTCCTTCTGATCAGCTGGACTCAGAAGTGGGGTGGGGTCTGGCAGGGAATCCGGGCTGAGGCAGTATGGAGGCTGCTGAGGTCTGAATTCCCATTCCTGCATGACACGGGAAGGGGTGTCATGAAAGCCTTTAAACTCTTCCGGTATTCCCCAGTCCCCATTCCGCCTTGGTGTTGTTCTCTGGGAAATGGGAGGAATACCTCCTTTATACATTAAAAAGCACTGTGCAAATGCTCAAGTAAACATTATTATTGACATGGAGACTGGGTGGTCGAGGTGACTACTACTGCCTTGCCCAAGGTCAAATACAATGATTTGCAACAGAGCAGGACCAGAACTCTGATTTCCCTCTGTCTGCACTATCCTTCATATATGTCCTCCCATATATACCCCCGGAGCCAAGGACACTCCTCTCCTCCACAACCATAATCCAGGGTGACCACAGAGGCTCCACTCCCCAGGGGCACTTGCTCAGGATCTTCCATCACCCTACTTTATTGATGATGGAGCCAGGCTCCATCAAAAACTAAAACAAAAAAACAAAAACATAAGACTCTGGGTCCAGAGGTTGGGGATGCTTGTAAGTTGTTTTATTTAAAAAATAAAATAAAAATATAACCAAATTGACAATCTTCATAAAATATTCAAAATAAGGTTTCTGCTCTCGGATTATATAATTGGGGTATTTTATAGCAGAAAATAAATACACAAAAATCCAATTCGTCCTCAAGCAGAGTCCATCTCGTCTTTCACGGCAGCCCTTGATCTCCCATTCTGCCACTGCACCATGCTCAGGACCAGAGTCGGCCTAGGTACCATCTTTCCGTGGCAGAAAGAAAGACCAGACTTTCTGAAACCTCCTCTGGAGCTCAGCTCAATAGCTACCAAATACACAAGCTGATGTAGAATCGCCATTCAGATTGCACTCCTTCCCTGGGTCTGCCTGCCCTGCAGCCCGGCCCGGAAACAACAAAATTCCCCAAGACGTGATGTACACTGAGCTGCAAAGGCACTGGGTTCGCAGCGCTTCGCTGGAAGCGAGTTTACGATTATGGCGGAAACAATAGATCTGTATCCACAGAATGGGACCGCCAAGATACTTTGGTTGCTAGAAATGCACCCAAGGTATACCAGTCAGGTCCTCCTGGCTCCCCTGCTGCAGTGAAATGCATCAGAAATACACCATCCTATGGCAAAACAAACAAGCTCCAATGTGCTGGCTCCCTACCTTTCTGTCCCAATTTGTGGTATGCCCAGTGACACGTGCTTCAGCCCCAGTTTCTAACCGAGTGAAAAATGGTGTGCACTGCAATCGCCGGACTGAGCTCAAGCTCTCCTTATGACACATTTATACCCTCTGATTAATTTCATGGCTCCCTGGCTCCGCAAAGGACCGGATCCTCGAGGGGCAAGGAGAGCACATATTCCAGATGAGTTGACCCTGGCCCTAAATGCCCTCTCCAGATGTCTATAAATATCTATATCTCTGAGGCGTTCTGTGGGAAACCTATGATTGGTCCCCAGGGTCTGTGGCCCAGCACTGCCCGCCCCTCCCCGGACCTCAGGAAAACCCGGCGGGCTTTTCTGCAACCAGGATCACCCAGGCCAGGGGTCCAAGCTCCAGAGGAAGCCACCGGAGGACTCACAAGCACCTTCGGTTGTCGGTTTTCAGCGACTAAACCCCATCACTTGGCTTTGGTTAAGATTACTAAAAGCAAAGCCTGAGTGATTTTTCTTTATTTGTTTTTATTTAGGGGAGACGAAGGGAGGGGGAGAAGGTTTCAAACTGAATGGCACTAGGGTATTTGACCAAAGACAATTATTCTTTGTGTGGCCAAGACCCACCTCGCAGCCCCAAACACCAGATTCTCATCTGTTGCCAACCGCTAGAACGTTTCTGTGTGTGTCTGAACAAGACACGGGACCCGGGGAACTCCTGGGGGGCAGGCACCGGGTCTCGGGCAGCTCCCAATTCCGAAATGAAGAATTTCTTTTATAAAAATAGCCTCTGCTGTGCCAGGGGCTAGAGCCACCGCCTTAAACCAGGTCTCCTGTCCTCACACTGCACCCACACCCGCAAGACCCCCTGGGGGAGCCCCAAGCATGCGCAAGAACCAACATCTCCAGTGAGCTGAACCGCTTTCCCCGCCGCTCTGGGAGTGGAGGGGGGAGGGGGGATTCCAGCGCGACCCCGCCCTAGGCCTTAGGCCCTGGTCAAGGCCCACCCGAGTTGGGACTGCGCTAGCCAGGATGGCTGCGGCCATCTCTCTGCTCCGGAGCCCCCAGCGCACGCAGCCTGCACCACCCGGATATAGCCGCTCCAAGGTTATGAGCCTTGGGAAACAGTCCACAGAACCAGGACCGACGGGAGCAGCCTGGGGGAACTAAGTCCAACTAGCTGTTTTTACCCAAGGTCCAAAAAGGAAAGGGCCCTGCTGGAAGCCACAATCACAGAGGCCACAGTCTGCAGCAGAGTAAGATCCCGAATTCCCAGTTCTGGGTTCGTCCTCTCCTCCGCCTCCATCTGAGACTGGACTATCCTCTGTCCTGAGCCTCCTCCACCCCAGACCGGAATCCAGGGCCTTCCTGGACACAGTTTCCACTGATACGGTTCCCGCCTCTCCAAACTCACCTGGGGCATATTTAGAGAGATCGGCCCCTCTCAATAGGATCTCCACTCCGCCGCCGGAAAGAGGCGGAAGCCAAGGTCCAGGTCGTAGACGGGGGTCTTTGCTTCCCCCTCTCCCCGAGTGACCAGCAGTCAGGCCGCGGTGTGGTCCTCGGCGGTCTGCCGCGCCCAAAACGAGTTTCCAGGAAAAATGGGGGTGGAGAGAAAGAGGGAGGGCGAGAGGGAGGGAGAGAGAGAAATGGGGGTCAATGGCTGGGAATTACCTCACGTCCTCACCAACCAGCCCAGGGAATCACGAACAGCTTTCCGCCCCCAACCTGCAGGTGTTTGAAGCCTCCCCCCACCCATAAAAAAGAACCCTACACATGACCAATCAGGAATAACTATTTAGTCCAACAACAACAGCCCCGCTGTAGGCTGCCCGGGACGTTTTGGGACCCTTTTACTGGGCTATCTGGTTCAGGGTGACCGGGGATGTTTTCTAAGCACTGACACGTCTACGTGGTTGGCTCTGGAACCCGGGTGAGGCCAGAGCTGCAGCCACAGCGTGGAGTCGTCCGCAGCCTGGCCTGAGTGGGTAGGGGGATGTGTGTCGGAAATCAGGAATCCAGTCTTCAAACCCTAGTCCATGGGGCAGAACCTCGGAGCCCCCCAGTCTCTCCATGACCCCCACCTGCCCAAAGCGAAACCAGAACCCAATTCAAAAGCTGCTTTCCCGCAGGAATGGAGTCGGGACCGCGCGGATCCGAGAGGATGGGGGGCTGGCTATCGGATCTATCCAGTTCCCTTTTCTTCCTACTGATTAAGAGGGAGAGAAAGGGAAGGGAAGGGAAGGGAAGCGAAGGGAAGGGAAGCGAAGGGAAGGGACGGGAAGGGAAGAAAAGGAAAGGAAAGGAACCTCCGCCGCCTTCCCCTCAGCCATCTCTACACAACGATTTTTTATTTTTCAGTGTTCAGACCCGCAGAGAAGGGGAGAATTCTAATAATTCCTCGCAGCAATAAACAAGGCAAAGGGAGGGAGGGTAAAAATAAACCCATGACTACTTCCCAGGGTGTAGCAGTAGAGAGATTTAGGTTGCTCCTCTCCCCTCTCCGGAGGTTTTAGTTTAATTTGTTTTGTGTAAATAATCCAGTTTATGATCGCACATGGAAATCTTGGATTAACTGCAAAGGCCTCCTTTTTGCCCTGACTTTGATGGAAATATAGGAATAATTCTTCCCTGCGGTTTCAATCCAACGTGAGAGATTTTCTTTCTCTTCTTCTAATCCACATGGGGGAGGGGTGGGAAGAAAGGGAATCCACTCATTCTCCGTGTTTTAGGTCGGAATTAATTTTTGCTGTATGACCGAGTCTCTGTGTCCGTCCCGCCTCCATTTTCTTTTCCTACCCTAAACCCAGCAACTTAAAAATAACAGAGCTGGCTGGGGGCCGCAGCGCGGCTTTGTTATCAATCCGGGCTAAAAGGGAAAAGCTGCTTTGCTCCTGGACGATTATTTTAATTAAAATAAAATAATGATGATGATGATGACTACGACGATGACATTAGCAACCACAATAACTGGCAAAAGAAAATCCTTTCTTCCTGAGCTAGGGCAGCATTGATCCCATCCCTCGGAGCCCGGTCCTGGCCACCGATGCGACGGGTACCCGACCCACGCGGGAATGTCGCTCACCCGGGGAGGGGATGGACAAATGTTCCTTGGAGATGATCCCAAAGGTCCCCACCCGAAGCGCGAGGCCTGGAGAATGCGACCATTGTCTTTTCCGGGCCTCTCCCGCGGACCCCGGCGGCTGTACCCCCCGAAACTGACCAGAAATGGACGAAGCGGAATGCCGTGGGAACCGAAGCCGGCCGCTATCGGCTGGAAGACGCCGGACTAAGCGAGCGCAGCTCAGCTTGGACCCTGGAAGAACCTCCCACTCAAGAGCAAATCCCTGAAACACCGAGGCACAGGCTGGCCTTCGGAGAGAGCAGCCGCTGATCGGGCTCGGTCTGCCCATCCACGCCAACACTGGCTTCCAAATACATCATAATTTGGAATAAAATGTGAAATCCCTTTCCTTGCCTCCATGCCGCCTTCTCAGCTTGCACCTCCATCTCTCGTTCGCCCTCCCCTCCACCCCCCCACCCCCCAGGGATGTTAAAATGCACTTCCTAAGGACACAAGCACTCAGGCTGCGTGCCCAGGGGACAGGACCACACACGTCCAGCCCCACAGAAACACAACCCAACTCTGCCCCACAAACCGACTTGGTCAGGCCCGCACATTGTCCAACATGACAACGAAATCAGTCAAACGCAATCTCTCACGGACACACAGCCCCAGGTAGTCAAGATCACACATGCCCAACACAACAACGAAACCACCCAAACACAATTGCAAAGGCCGCATAACCCCACACACAGAACCAGATCCATGTCAAGAAGGCAAACTAACATTTATATACAACGATAAAACACGCAGAAGGACCTCGAAGAATCAAAATCCACACCCCCAAACAGCGCAGACACCATCTCACACGGACCCACAACCGATCCCCGAGAAGAGCACACTCGGAAGAAGTCAACACTGCCCACCGCTCTCACACACGCACTCTCACAATCCCACCGCATGCACACAACCGCGAAGAAGAAATGAAAACCAACCACCGCCTCGCGCATTTCTGTATATTGCGTAAGGAAAAAGGGGAAGGAAGGAAGAGAGTCTCCGAGGCGGGAGGGGCGGCGGCGAGCGCGACGGCGTCCGTGGAAAATGCCCCCCATCGAAAGAAACCGAGGGAAAAGGCGCGAAAAGCTCTCCTGCTAGCGGGGAAAAGCGGGGAACCAACTGATGGGGAATTCCGCGGGAGGCCGCAGGTGGCTTGCCCCTAGAAAAAGGCCAGAATGCTCACATTTTGCCGCTACTGGAGGCTGCATGGGGCCATTTTGAGGCCCGGTCCTTAGCGCGGAGGCCTCACCCCGCCCGCGATCCCCCGCCCGCGTGCGCCGCACCCGGCTCCTCCACCGACGCGCTCTAATCCCGCTCACGTTCCAGGCCTCGTTAGCATGGGCCAAGGCGCGCCGGGGCCGTGTGTGCCGCGGAGATAAGGCGCTGCCGCGGGTCCGCTCGCCCCCGATAAGCGCCTCAGCCATTATGGGCCAAATGATTCATTTTAATTTGGCAATTTCACCGGAGGGAGCGGGGACTGGTTTCGCGGGAATGGGACCCGCTCGGGGAATGCGCCGCGCAGAGCTGGACGCGCTGTCTAGGACCTGCCGGATCCAGCCCCATTTCTGATCCCGAAGCCTTTCGGGTACCCGGGCTCCCCACCACCACAGTCTCTACCTGGGCCTTCCAGACACCTTTCTTCAGCGTCTCTCATCCCAGCACTCTGTCCCTGTCTCTGAAGACCACAACACGAAAACCATCACTCCTACCCCCACCCCCACCCCCATTTATTCTTTCTCCAGTGTCCTAGACACCAGATTTCAATGGGCAGTTGCTCTTACTGGAAAGCTCCCCAGCTCTTCCCTGGCCCCCCACCTCTTTCAGCCTTGGCTCTTTTCCACTCTAAAATGGAGCCTGCTTGCCTGGATGTCGTGGACTGAGCTCACACCAGAAGCTCTATGGGGGCAGAACTAGTGTCAGTGGAGAGATGAGAATGTCCATTCTTTTTCCTTTTAATATTTTTATTTTTCCATTACAGTTGACATACAATATTATATTAGCTTCAGGTGTAAAACATAGTGATAAGACATTGATATAACCTATGAAGTGATCACTCTGATCAGTCTAGTGCCCATCTGACACTACAGTTATTACATTAACTATATTCCTTATGCTATACTTGACATCCCCATAACTATTTTGTAACTGCCAATTTGTACTTCTTAATCCCCTCCCTTTTCACCCATCTTCCCAACCCCCCTCCCATCTGGCAACCATCAAAATGTTTTTTGTTTTTGTTTTTTAAAGATTTTATTGGGGAATTGGGGGGAGGGGAACAGCACTGGGGAATTGGGGAAGGAAAACAGACAGGTAGACAAATTGCTGTTTTTGTTCTTCAGTCTAGTTGTGGAGAACGTGGCTTCACTGGCCCATGTTGGCATGATCATTGTGCTCTTCCCGGGTGAGGCAATCATTCGCCGGTCATTGGTCAGCCACTCACAGCGGCTCTCGGCAGCCCACTGCAGCCCTGCTGCAGCCTACACCGTCGCCGGCAACCCCAGCAGCCCAGCTCCAGGTCAAGCCGCTGTTCATCATCTCAGCTGTAGAGGGCGAACATCACTGGCCCTCAATGTGGGATCCGAACTGCAGCCCTGCTGCTCATAGCTGGCGCTCCCAAGTGAGTTCTTAACCAGCTAAGCCACTCGGCCGGCCCAAAAATGTTTTCTGTATCTATGAGTGTGCTTCTGTTTTGTTTGTTTTTAGATTCCATGTATAAGTGAAATCATATGGTATTTGTCCTTCTCTGTCTGACTTATTTCACTTAGCATAATACCCTCTAGGTCCATCCATGCTGCTGCAGATGGCAAGATTTCATTCTTTTTTATGGCTGAGTAATATTCCATTGTATACATGTACCACATTTTCTTTATCTATTCATCTACTGATGGGCACTTAGGTTGCTTCCACAGCTTGACTATTGTAAATAATGCTGCAATGAACATATGGATGTGTATGTCTTTTTGAATTAGTGTAAAATGTCCATTCTACTGCATTTCAGGCTGAGTCCTGAGCTTAAATAACCCTCCTCCCATAATATTTTAAACATTTCAATCTTGCTACTAAAGCACTGTTCTCAGCACTCTACAAATATTAACTCATTTAGTTCTCATAAACAATCCTAAGAGGTTGATGCTGTTATTATCTTCAACATACAGATGAGGAAACTGAGGCACAGAGAATAAAAGTAACTTTCCCAATGCTACATATCTAGTTGGTGGAGTCTGGGTTTGAAGCAAATTTAGCCCTAGAGTCCTCTCTGGAACCCAGCTATTGAAGAAGGGCAGCTAGAGCCCAGGCTTGGAGAAGGGATCTGGGCTCAAGTCATTGCAGGGACCAAGTTCTACCCTGTGGGGTAGAAATCTGTGTTCAGGGAGGGTGGGAACTGGGGCTCAGTCCATGGAGGAGATCTGGGTCATTTTTTTTTTATGGTGGAGTGGAAACAGCACAGGCCGAAATCTTACAAGTCACTTAGTTCTGAACCTCAGTTTCCTCATCTGTAAAATGAGATAATATGTACCTCACAGAGCTGTTGTGAGGATTAAATAAAATGATCTTTAAAAGGTGGTGGTGAGGACGATAATCTATGAAATCTCACCCAGCCCAGAGCCCAGGATGGCATCATATGCATTTGCATGGAGGCTATCATTATAGGGAGAGAAAAAAAAAAAAAGGCTTGGAGAGGTGTGACTTGGCCAAAGCTTACAATGACCTACAGGAAAAGCCAATACCCAAAGACCCAAATTCAAGTAACCAGTTTCCAGTCCACAGCTCTACCCATCATGCCAGGCTGCTTTGTCCTTCCAGCATCTTTGTTTTTTCGCTGTTTTGGAACCTGAGAGCTAGGGAAAAGCCCCTTGCCTGGTCACGGACTGAGTCCCAGTGAAGGACTGAGGCCCGAGTGTGACTGCAGTCTGAGTCCTGGACCCTCCCTGGCCATCAGGATAACTCTCTGTGAAGATATAGTTAATTCAGCGCAGCCTGTCCCCTCTGTTCCTCTCTTGGGGAAGTCGGGGTGCCATGCGGATATTGGTAATTTTTACAGAATCCCATGGAAAAAGGGCACCCATGTCCTGAGAAAAAGAGTCTAATAACTGGACTTGCCCCCAGGCCTCTCCTGGCCCAGCTACATTAACTGCTCAGCAGGGACCCTGCAGAGGGGTTCCAACTCTCACCCTCTCTACATAGCCTCAGCCCCACCTCACCCATTCTGATCAAATCAAACTCTCCCTCCATTGTGCCTTAGTTTCAGCTGGTCCTTTTGCCTTATTGTCCTCTTCCTCTCAACCTTTCTGCCACTTCCTGCCTGAAGCCTCAATGCAAAGGGTTGGCTTTAATCTCTCCCTCCTCCGGTCCTCATTGCCTTTGCTTGGCTGTCGTCACTTAATAGGAAGGGTGGGAGTCATATAATTCTGACTTCAGAGCCCGGCTCTGCCACCCTTGGGATGCAGCACCGTTGAGCAAGTCATTTCACATTTCCAAGCCCCTGCAGAAAGGGGGCTTGGCCGTTTTGATATCAGAGAGCCCAACCAGGGAATGCTTCCCTGAGGGAAGGGTGCCTGGATTCAGATCTCAGAGTGGGATCTAAGGAGGAGTGGGTAGAAATGTGAGCATTGAGAGCCTTCTGGGTGGGTCAAGGGCTAAAGCAGAAGGGTTTCAGATTCATGAAAGGAACAGAAAAGAGTCCGGTATGGCTGGAGTAAGCCTGTGAACAATTCTAAGGCTTTTTCGGGGAATCATTTTGTTTATTTGGTTTGAGGGTGGGTCGAGTGTCCTACAGAGGATCAGATTTGCACTTCTAGAAAGCTCTTTGGCTGCAAGGTGGAGAAGAGGTGTGCGTGGGTGGGAAGGATGTGGGGAGATCAGTCGTGAGACCAACGCAGTGTTCCAGGGGAGAGAGATTGGAGCATGGACTGGGGTGCTGGCGGGAGAGATGGCAAGACACAGATGAAGATGACATGCATTTAGGATACAAAACGGGGTTTGTAAGAATTTGGGGAGCGAAGGGGGAAGAAGAAATCCAGGAACCCTCAGGGGTTCTGCTGTTTCTTTCCCTAGATGGTGGCCTAGACTAGGTCAAGGGACATACAGAAGGATTCCACATTTGGTTTTGAGTTCCTTGACTTCAGGTGCCTTTGAGGCACCCACAGACTGCTCTCTTATCTAATGGCAATGGTCCTGCCCAATGGCTGTGGGGAACAAACAGGGACGAAAGGCTTTTATCAGCCCAGCTGCAGAGTGTGCCCAGGCATCTGTTCACGGGGTGGGGAGGTGACGTTCCCCATCCGCCTCTATTCAGGTCTGCCAGCCAGTTCTTGACCTGTCCCCCCACCCCCTCTTGGGGCTCCTGACGTCTACACCCTCCCCCTCCCGTTTCCGACAGTCTGTGGAAAAAAACGGAAACTGCGCTCTAAGCGGGGCGCCGCCCGAAATAGCATCTGGTGCCTGTCGGTCAGCGCTGCTGTCCGAGTGTCCAGGAGCTGGTGACGCTGCCTGAGGCCCCGCCAGGAAATGCCATCCCCTCCTCCACCCGCCCCAAGCAGGGGCCTGGGCGGGCAGGAAACCCAGCTTCTAGGCTGGGTCTGTCGAGGGGGAAGGGAGTTTGGGACCCAGACTTGTAGGTCTGGAGTCTGGTCCTGGAGTGGGGCAGCCTAGAGAGAACAGTTTAGACAGGCTTTGGGCCTGAGGCCGCTGTCGCCATTTTCTGACTTGTGCACACTCCCAAAGGCTGAGTTCTCCCTAATTGGAGGGTTTTAAGTGTTTCTGCCTACCCTGACTCTGGGTACAGGAAGCTCTCTGAGCTTTCTCCCCTGAGTTTGTGCTCTGGAGGGATACGGTGTGTGGGCACTCTGGTGGGCACCCAGGTTTCTTTTCAATACATACATGTATATGGCGCCACTATGTGTTAGGTACTGACCTGACCACTTCATAAATACTAATTCAGTTGGTCCTTACAACCCAGTGAAGTAGGAACTACCATCACCTCCATATTGTAGGGAGCCAACTGAGGCACAGAGAGGTCAAACAACTTGCAGAGAACACCCATCTGGCTAAGTGGGGAACCAGAATTCACACCTAGGGCAGTCTGCTTCAGGCTATACAGCTACAAGGGCAGCAGAAAAGTACAATAGTCAGGCACTCCAAGCTCCCATCTCTCCTCCCCACTGGCCAGTTGTATGTTTCTAGAAAAGTTACTTACTCTCTGAGTTTCACTTTCCTCATCTGCAGACGGGAGATAATTGTCCATATATCATAGTGTTCTTAGGGTTATTTTTAATGGTAAAAACTCTGATTTGAGGAGATGTCATTGTTTCCCCTTCCACTTCCATATGATCATTGTCTCCATTTTGTCCCCATTCTTTGCCCTGGAAGAACCTTTGCCCCATTGGTAAGCAGGCCTGAGCCCAGAATTCCAAGCTTGAAATGTGGGGAGAGTCAGCTCTGTGCTTCCAAACCCCAGCACTGCCATCACCATTCTCAGGATGGAAAGGATTTCATTCTAGTTCAGTGGCTCTCAAAGTGGACCATCAGCCTCACCTGGGAACTGTTAGAAAAGCCAATTCACATCCCCTCTCCCTGCCCCGAGGCCTGCAAATCAGAAACTCAGTGAGCAAGGCCCAGAAATCTGATGTCCAGGTGATTTCTGATGTGCACAAGAATCTCAGAAGCACTGCTCTAGTTTACAACCCTCATCGGTTGTAAAGGCCAGTGTAAAATAATTGAATGTGTTAAGAAAGCCCTGTTTCCGAATGTTCTGAAGCCGTTTCATAACCCATGCTTCTTGCAGGAGCATACCAAAGACCAAAGCTGCTCCCCCGACTTAAGAAACAGACAGTGCCTAAGCTTGCCTGTCCTCACAAGCAGAGAAGCCCAGACAGCTCTGCCATCAATGGTTTTGCTCCCAGAGCTGTCAGAAAAGGATAAAATGTGTGTGTGCCACCAGCCCTCTGACTAGCAAATAGCTGTTGGTGGTCACTCAGACAGGACCTTGGCCCTTGCGTACATGTAAATACATGTAAATACTCGTAGGTGGAACCCTGGAAGGCTGAATGGGACTATGTGTACTGAACACCTGCTTTGGGCATCTGCACTACTCCCTGCTCTGTGTTGTCATTTCATCCTCCACAATAACACTGCCAGGCTGCTAGTGTGAACCCAACTTTAGAGATGAGGAGAGAGGCTCATTTCATCCAAGGTCACTCAGCTGGTTGGCACCCACGTTTGCTTGGACCCAGTGTCCTCTCCATTCCTGCTGGCTATAATGAAATATTTGCTATGTTGGGAAAACTACTTCAAAGTTTTGGACACTTTGGATAGCACCAAGATATGTCCTGGTTTAAATCCCTTGTGACCCTGTAGGAGATAAACAAATAGCCAAAAATCTCATGAAAAAATGCTCAAACTTGCATTAGGAAATGCAGATTAAAACTGCGATGAGATAACTGTAACACACCCACTAAAACTTAAAAGACTGACCATACCAAGTATTGGTGAGGATGTGAGGCAACTGGAATTCTCATATGTTGTTGAAGGGAATGCAAAAATGACTCAACCACTTTGAAGAACTCTTTGGCAGTTCCTTATAAACATACAGTTTATAAGCACACATTTACTTGGGAGAACTGAAAAATATATATGCACAAAAATTCTCATATACAAATATTCATAACAGCTTTATGCATAATAGCTAAAAACTAGAAACAATCCAAATGCCCATCAAGGGGTGGCTGGATAGCTCAATTGGTAAGAGCATGAGCTCTGAATAACAGGGCTGCCGGTTCAATTCCCACATGGGCCAGTGGAGCTGCGTCCTCCACAACTAGACAGAACAACGGCTCGGGGCATGGTCATCAACAGGTGAATGGATAAACAAATTGTGGTTCATTCATGCAATAGAATACTATTCAGCAATAAAAAAGAACCAAACTACATACAAGTCAGAATATGGAATAATCTCAAAAACATTATGCTTAGTGAAAGAGGCCAGATACAAAAGAGTATAGAGAACTTCCAGCAGACCAGAAGTCCCTGCCTCCAGCTCCTTATCCGGTGTCCCTTAAGCATCCCTCCAAGATGGCACCAACCACACATAGCTGGGTGTCTGTGTACCCCACTGAGCCCGTCCAGGACAGGGACCGTGTCTGGTTTGCCAGTGCCCTAGCATATCACACAGAGTAGGAGCACCATAAATGTAGGTTGAAGAAGTAAGAGTGACAGAGACTGAGCTGGAGAAAGAAATTGAGAGACAGGGACACCACCCAGCAGGAACCTGGGCCGTGAACTTAGAGGAAGCTGAACTGGCCAGTCCTCCTCGTCCTAGAACCCAGCCACAGAGAACATGCAAGTGCCTCCTATTAGGCCCCTGTCAGAGAGAAACGGATTCCATGAATACATAAGCTGTGAGTGGCAGCCCCTTCCTGGGGTGGCCCAGGAAATGCAGGCCTTGATGGGGGTGGGGACAGTGCATTCTCCTTATCCCCACAGATACTCTCTGTGCTGGGTGGGGAAGGTAGTGCAGGAATGGGGCACAGCACAGGTCCCTCTAGGGTGATTCTTGGGGTTTGGAGCAAGTCAGTCATCACGAATGACTCAGCTACGGTCCATTACTTGTTCCCCTTCCAACCAGTGTCTATGACCCGGTATCACTTCACCAAAGTAGGAATATCGGGCTGCAGGGAACTGAAACACACACTTACCTCAGGAGGAGAAGAGAACATGGGCTCTGAGGTCAGACAGGCCTGAGTTCAAGTCCTGACTTCACCTGTGTGACCTTGGGCACGTCACTTCACCACTGAGTCTCTATTTCCACTCAGGGATAATCCTGACATAATGCTCAGGTTAAGAGCAAGGGCTCTGGAGCGAGACTGCCAGAGTTTGAATCCTGGTTCTTCGTATTGGCTGTGTGACCTTGGAGAAAATTGCTTAACCTCTCTGTTCCTATTTTCTAGTCCACGAAATAGGGGATAGTAAAAGTGTCTACCTCATACAGTTGTAAGTTAACAAATGTACAGGGCTTAGAACATAGCAGGTGTGTTCAGTAAATGTTAACTAGCATTATTACTTTACTGAGTTGTTACGATGATGAGAGAACTGATATAATAGCACTTTCCCCTATGATCCTAATGACCCACCATGCAGCAAGCAAACAGTACTGGCTCCAAACAAGTCGTTTCTGATCTTCAAAAAGATCTCAAAGCCAAATTTCATCTTCCTTTCTCCTAACTTGACCTCATTCCACTGTCCTGAACCAGGATCCTGTCACTTGTTGCAGGTCTCATCTAATTTTGTCCTGATTCTCTGCGGTTGTGAGTGCTTCTATGAGTGTTTGCATGGGAAAGGGCATGTTTGTTTCTGCTACTTCACAGGGGTACTGTGAGGTCTAAATGAGATTCTGAGTAGGACTTTGAGAAATGTTAGATGAGTGGGATTCTGCAAATATGTGTCTGTGCATGCACAAATGCATTTTTACAACAGGGTCTAGCAGTGCCTTCTCTTTCTTCATTATGCTATCCAGGATCTGGTGCAAGGCTCCAGACATAGCTAGCACTTTCAGCAGACCTTGTCCTTGTGACTCTTCATCAGACAAGGGGATCATACGTAGTCCCTCTCCTCGGGGTGTTCCCAGCCATGAGTACACATAACCAACATACAAACTGGTTGTAATAAATCTCTAAGAGGTCAAGAGGACCAGAGAGGGTTATGGGAAATCAAAGGAGAAAAATATCCACAAGAGGATTCTGGGAAAATATCTTGAAGGATGGGAAGGGAATGAGGGTGGGGGTTGCCTTTAAGATGGGTTTTGAAGGGTACACAGGGTTTTGAACCCATGGAGGGTTTGGAGGCAAAGGAGATATGTGAGCAAAGCAAGAAGGCTGGAAAGTGTGTGTGTGCGTGTGCGTGTGCGTGTGTGTGTGCGCACGCGCTGCCTTTTCTTTCCTTATGGGGTAAGGAGAACAGGGCAGGTCTGGGTTTGATTGCTTGAAACTAATTTACTGATTCAAATACCATGGCATATGATTATATGATCTGGGAGGTTAGAGTCCTGACTTCCGGTTCCAGCTCTGTGCTTACCAAGCTGTGTGAATTTGAGCAAGTCCCTCCCTTCTTTGGGCCCCAGGGTCCTCATTTGTACAATGAGGACCAAGTGATTTCTGAGGGCCCTGCAGCTTGGATACCTGACGTCATCTTTTCCATTATGTTTTTAGTTAGTCCCTCTTGCCCTCCAGGTCCCAGACCTCCTGGGAAGAGACAGGACACAGGGCTCTCCCCTAATCCGTCCTTTTCCTGGAGTTTAGCCCCTGACCAGGAAGTGGGAAAGCAGGATTTCCTCTGAGGATGTTCTCTGTGACCCAGACAGTTCCGGTTTGGGAAGCAGAGGGGCGATAAGGAACATCACCCAGGCTTCCAAATCCTAACGCCCCTTTCTGTGGGTTTGATGTTTTCTTCTATACAGGGCTTTAAGAGCTGGAGAAAGATATGTTGGTAACCCTTTGAACAGATATGATTACTCAGTATTTTGGTGGGGAAAACTGAATACTTTTTCTTTTTAAATTGTGAACTACATTAAACATTATAAAAAGTAGGAAAATCTCCTTTTCCCCATCTATGCCTGTAAAAACGCTTCAAGGCCCAGCTCCAAAGCTATCATTTGCAGAAGCCTTCCTCTCCTCTGGACTTGTAAACCACTCCTCACACTCTATTTCTGCATCATTGTTCTTACAATCACAGTGTATCAGTTACATGGCTAACTTCTTCACCTCAAAACCTGGGACACGAAAGCCTAATGATATGAGGTGACTTGCCCAATGTCACAGAATTGGGGGCAGAGTGATGAGAGGAACCCGACGGTTGCTGACTTCTAATTTAGTGTTCTTTCTACTTATTTTATCCTTTTCCTACCATTGGCTTCCTACCCCCAACCCCCTCCTCCAATGCTGTACCTATACAAACCTCCATGCTTTCCAACAAGCTCTTCCCTCTATCAGAAATGTCACCTCTTCCCTATTGCTCCTACAAGATTCTGGAAAAATCTAGAACATTTTCAGAATAACCCTACTCCCAGTTTTTCTTAATATATTCTCCCATGTTATATAGTTTTATTATGAGCACTGACTTCTCTGTATTGCTATTGTTTACATGTCTCTCTCCCATTAGATCAAGTTCTTAGGAACAGGTAAGTTTGTCTTGGTCATCACCTTATGCTCAGCACCTAGCTCAGTGCCCAGCAGAATCAATATTAGTTACCTGTTGGAGTAAAAAAAGTGCTGATGGGGAGAGGAAGAGTGGCTGCACCGGGGCTAGATGCTATGGAAGGATACTAGGTTGTTAACTATAAATGTGTGACCTTGGCCCAGTTGTACCGTATTTGTGTCTGTCTCATCATCTGCAATAGGGGTTAATGATGCTGCTATACATACTTGAGTTCTGGTTGTATTACATGAGGAAATATGTGGAAAAGCATGCTTTGAAAAGTGTGAAGCAGGACGGCCGAGTGGCACGTTGGTTAAGAGTTGGCTTGGGATGCCAGCTCTGTGCAGCAGGGCCCTGGTCTGATCCCACATTAGGGCCAGTGATGCTGTACCCTCTAGAGCAGCGGTTCTCAACCTTCCTAATGCCGCGACCCCTTAATACAGTTCATGTTGTGGTGACCCCAACCATAAAATTATTTTTGTTGCTACTCTATAACTGTAATTTTGCTACTGTTATGAATCGTAATGTAAATATCTTTTT